>NC_057402.1:15158514-15161668 GCF_019320065.1 Cervus canadensis | reverse complement strand
GATTTTGTTAAAGTTATTGTGTTCAACGTTGCAATATTTCTCAGATCACAGACCATGTGCTGTTATTCGATACCTATGCATAACTTGATGTTTACCCTCACTATAATCAAATCAGCATGATCTATTTGCACAGGTGATTTCCCTGTTTTCTTAGGACTTTAAAACTCTGCAGCTGCCTTCATGTAGAAAATGAATTCCCATGCAGGTGTCCCTGCTTAAAGGACATGTTCATAATTCTGTTCCCAGGCTTCTCTTTTAGCTTTGACTTTTACTTATTTGGCACGCATAAGCAGGAAATGAAGGGTTTTTTCCTTCTTTTCTCTTTTTCAGTAAAGTAATGAGAATGCTATTTTTGAAATATTTTCTGATGCACTTTCATGTCCTGTAAATCACACTGTCCTGTGACTCAGTGCCTGAAAAAGGAGTAACATCACCTAGAACAAGAGAGTCGCTACTTAGCACTGACTGTCAAATTAGACTTTTTTTTCAAGTCTCTAACAATAGAAAGGTCTTGAAAGCTAGCCTAGGTTGAAAAAGAAGCATTTTATAAATTATTTAAGCTCCAATGAACATATCAAGAGCCAGACCTCTGTCTCTGAGCCATGAGCAGAAGTAGCTCAGTCTGTGATATCGGAATTGTCCCTCACACACAGTAAGCAGGATACCCTGCTCACTGAGGCCTGTGGACTGCAAAAAAGGAAAGGAGACAGAATTAGAGCAAAGCATCAGACACAAACATCTGGTACAAAATTCCAGGAAAGAGGTATATCGGAAGAGCTGAGGGATATGCAGGTCAGGAAGCAACAGTTAGAAATGGATGTGGAACAACAGACTGGTTCCAAATAGAAAAAGGAGTACATCAAGGCTGTATATTGTCACCCTGCTTATTTAACTTATATGCAGACTATATCATGAGAAACACTGGGCTGGAGGAAGCACAAGCTGGAATCAAGATTGCCAGGAGAAATATGAACAACCTCAGATATGCAGATGACACCACCCTTATGGCAGAAAGTGAAGAGGAACTAAAAAGCCTCTTGATGAAAGTGAAAGAGGAGAGTGAAAAAGTTGGTTTAAAGCTCAACATTCAGAAAACTAAGATCATGGCATCTGGTCACATCACCTCATGGGAAATAGATGGGGAGACAGTGGAAACAGTGTCAGACTTTATTTTTTTGGGCTCCAAAATCACTGCAGATGGTGACTGCAGTCATGAAATTAAAAGACGCTTACTCCTTGGAAGGAAAGTTATGACCAACCTAGATAGCATATTATAAAGCAGAGACATTACTTTGCCAACAAAGGTCTGTCTGGTCAAGACTATGGTTTTTCCAGTGGTCATGTATGGATGTGAGAGCTGGACTATAAAGAAAGCTGAGTGCCAAAAAATTGATGCTTTTGAACTGTGGTGTTGGAGAAGACCCTTGACAGTCCTTTGGATTGCAAGGAGATCCAACCAGTCCATCCTAAAGGAGATCAGTCCTGTGAGTTCATTGGAAGGACTGATGCTGAAGCTGAAACTCCAGTACTTTGGCCACCTCATGCGAAGAGTTGACTCACTGAAAAAGACCCTGATGCTGGGAGGGATTGGGGGCAGGAGGAGACGGGGACAACAGAGGATGAGATGGTTGGATGGCATCACTGACTCGATGGGCATGAGTTTGAGTGAACTCCGGGAGTTTGTGATGGACAGGGAGGCCTAGCATGCTGTGATTCATGGGGTCGCAAAGAGTTGGACACGACTGAGCGACTGAACTGAACTGAACTGAAATTATTAGTAAGGCTTTCAGTAAACAGTGGACTATTTAGTAGTTATGTTTTGTGGAATCAGAAGTTATCAGATTTTCTACTGCAAGGGGTCAGCACCTCTAACCTCCACATTGCTCAAGGGTCAACTGTATATCAAGGTATAGTTCTTGGCACTTAGAGCTGGAGTCTGCTGCTGTGTGACTGGCATCAGGCAGAGCCTGACCATCCATGCAGAACTGGAGTCACTGTCATTCCCTTGAGCTACAGTCCTCTTGCAGTCCAAGTTATGCTCCCCTTCCTTCCCTGAAGCACATAGCCACCCAGTTCACATCCTCTGCAGGGGTCTTATTGCTCCTCACCAGAGTGGTTCTATGAGAGTACCAAAGGCCATCAACTCAGCTCCTCCCCTGAGCTTGTGGTAACTTTGAGGTCCTTTGCATTGCCTAGCCACCAAACGAGGCTAAGGAGTGCCTAAGCCATTCTTCTCTTTGCCTTTCATCAGTGCCCTTTTAATGCAGGATCTTGCATTGGTATGGGACCATCTTGTGTTCCTGTCTTCTCCCAGAGTTCCAAATGGAGTGTATCACATCAGTTCAGTTCAGTTCAGTTGCTCAGTCGTGTCCAAATCTTTGCAACCCCATGGACTGCAGCATGCCAGGCCTCCCTGTTCATCACCAACTCCAGGAGTTTACCCAAACTCATGTCCATCGAGTCAGTGATACCATCCAACCATCTCATCCTCTGTCATCCCCTTCTGCCTTCAATCTTTCCCAGCATCAGGGTCTTTTCCAATAAGTCAGCTCTTCACATCAGGTGGCCAAAGTATTGGAGTTTCAGCTTCAATATCAGTCCTTCCAATGAACACTCAGGGCTGATCTTTAGGATGGACTAGTTGGATCTCCTTGCAGTCCAAGGGACTCTCCAGAGTCTTCTCCAACAGTTCAAGAGCATTAATTCTTCTGTGCTCAGCTTTCTTTATAGTCCAACTCTCACATCCATACATGACTACTGGAAAAACCATAGCCTTGACTAGATGGACCTTTGTTGACAAAGTAATGTCTCTGCTTTTTAATATGCTGTCTAGGTTGGTCATAACTTTCCTTCCAAAGAGTAAGCATCTTTTAATCATGGCTGCAGTTAACATCTGCAGTGATTTTGAAGCCCCCCAAAATAAAGTCTCTCACTGCTTCCACTGTTTCCCCATCTATTTGCCCTGAAGTGATGGGACCAGATGCCATGATCTTAGTTTTCTGAATGTTGAGCTTTAAGCCAACTTTTTCACTCTCTTTCACTTTCATCAAGAGGCTCTTTAGTTCTTCTTCACTTTCTGCCATAAGGGTGGTGTCATCTGCATATCTGAGGTTGTTCATATTTCTCCTGGCAATCTTGATTCCAGCTTGTGCTT
>NC_057402.1:15022398-15158504 GCF_019320065.1 Cervus canadensis | reverse complement strand
GTGCACTTGAGAAAAAGGTGAAGTTGATTGTTTTGGGGTGAAATGTCCTATAGATATCAATTAGGTCTAGCTGGTCCATTGTGTCATTCAAGGTTTGTGTTTCCTTGTTAATTTTCTGTTTAGTTGATCTATCCATAGTTGTGAGTGGGGTATTAAAGTCTCCCACTATTATTGTGTTACTATTAATTTCCTCTTTCATACTCGTTAGTGTTTGCCGTACATATTGCGGTGCTCCTATGTTGGGTGCATATATATTTATAATTGTTATATCTTCTTCTTGCATTAATCCTTTGATCATTATGTAGTGTCCCTCTTTGTCTCTTTTCACATCCTTTATTTGAAAGTCTATTTTATCTGATATGAGTATTGCGACTCCTGCTTTCTTTTGGTCTCTGTTTGCGTGAAATATTTTTTTCCAGCCCTTCACTTTTAGTCTGTATGTGTCTCTTGCTTTGAGGTGGGTCTCTTGTAGACAGCATATATAGGGGTCTTGTTTTGTATCCATTCATATTTTTTTTTTAATGTGGGAATTTTCAAGTTATACATGTGGCTCTCATGTTTCTCTTGGACAGCTCTAGGCTTGAAGAAAATATTGGAGAATATCTTATTTCAAGTTAAAAAGATTATTTAAATTGAACATAAAAATCACTTATCATAAAGGAAAAGAATAACTGGACCACACTAAAATTAAAACTATTCATTAAAATATACCATTAAGAAAATTAAAGGTAAGCCATGGAGTGGGAGAAAATATTTTGGCAACACAAACAGCTAACAAAGGACTGGTAAACAAAATGTGGAAGACATCTACTACAAATCAATAAAAAAAGACAACCTAGATTTTTAATGGCCAATAATCATATGACAAGGTATTCAATCTCAATAAAATAGTAAAAATGGAAGTTAAAATCATAATGAGATATGACTACACATCCACTAGAAATGGCTAAAAGATTGATAATACCAAGTTTCACAAGGATATAAAATCACAGGAAATCTCCTACAGAGTTCAGTTTTGATGTAAACAATTTGAAAATCAAATTACCAGGATGACTCAGTGATAAAGAATCTACCCAATGCAGGAGACTCAGGTTTGATCCACGATCTGAGAAGATCCCACATGCCACAGAGCAACTAAGCCCATGTGCAAAGTAAATAAATAAATTTAAAAAAAAAAATCAAATTACCATTATCAACCAAAGGTGAAGATACACACAAGTAGTAATTTCCCATCACACCTAGCAATTTCTCTTCCCAGGAATACACCCAATACAAATGTGTACATTTGTGTACCACTTCACTTGTACAAGAATATCTGTAGTAGAATTATTTGTAAAAGACCCAAGCTGGAACTAACTCAGATTCCCATCAATACATAAACCGTGTATATTCCCTGCAATAGCATACTCCCCTGCAATGAAAATGAGTGAGTTATGACTCAAGAAATATGGAAGGACCAAATAAACATATTAATCATAAGAAGCCATACCAAAAGACTCCCTGCTATATAATTGTATTAATATAAAATTCAAAAGCAAACAAAGCAACACTCCAGCATTTAGGGATGAAAACTAAGGACACTGTAGTCAGAAAGGCCAACGGGGTTTCTATGGTGGTGGTAACATTCTATTCTTCACCTAAATGGAGGTTTAAAAGAGTTTTATGTTTCAGTGATTCATTAATCTGAATCTATATTTTATTTATTTCTCCATATTCATGTTATGGTTTACAATTTAAAAGACTAGAAAGAACTATTATTTCCCTTACCCATGTGGATAACAGCATTATATTTGCCACACTGCTACAAGCAATTTGTTCTTAGCCTATTACATCTTTCATAGATTATTTCAGTTATGACTTCTTATCTTACTTACCCTAGTACAAGCTTTCAAGAGATACAAAAGTTTCTATTGTTACATCCATCTAAATAGTTCTCAGTATTCTAGCCCAACAGTATTGAATATTTAAATGTCTCAACATCACTACAATGTTATCAGTTCATTTTGAGTCTCTGTATATACAACCAATATTTCTTTGCATTCACATTGGGCTTTACCCCTCACTGAAGGAATAAAATTAAAATGACACATCTGGGAATGTCACAAGAAAGAAGTTAAGAAATTAACCTTCACCTGATTCTCCTTGCTCAGGTAATAGGTGTAAACCTCAGTCTCCTACCTATATCATTATTATTAATATGTAACCCTAGCAAACTGTCTTTTAAACTCTCCAAATTGCCTCATAAAAATTTTTTATATTTAGTTGATTTTTTCATTAGTAACACATATCACACAGAAGTTATTCTCAACCACAAACCTTAGTCATGCTCTCACCTATTATATTAGTTTTCTGAGGCTGCCATAAAACAGCATGGAAAACTTAGTGACCAAAAACAACATAAGTGCATTCTCTCACAGATCTGAAGACCAGATGTCCAAAAAGCAAGGTGTCAACAGAGCCATACTCCCTTCAAAAGCTCTAAAGGAAAATTATTTAGTTCTGGTGGCCATCAGCATTCCTTGGTTTCCTTGGCTTTTGACCCCCATCACTTCAATATCTGCTCCATCTTCATGTCGCCTTCTCCTTTGTATGTCTGTGTCTTGTCTTCTGTCTCTTATAAGGACATTTTTCACGGGAATCGAGGCTCACCAAGGTAATCTAGGATGACTTCATCTCAAGTTCCTTAACTACATACGCAAAGGGTCTTTTTCCGAATACAATCACATTCACTGGTTCAGAATGGAGGCCACCATTCCACAGACTATGCCTGGCACTGTTGGAGGAAGTAGTGGAGAGGACACAACTTCCAGTTAACCCAAAAGCTGGACCCAGGCAACTGGAGGCTTCTCTTCCCCCTCCCCTCATCTTTAGACTATACCTTCTTCCCACCATTACTACAGGAGGAGCTGGTTTCAAGGACACAGACTTGAGAGAGTGAGATGTTGTTGAGATCATCTGGATAATATACATGACTGAATCCCATTAGGGTGTCTATATAAACCTTTAAGATTCTGGCAGGCAGGTGCAGAAATTTACTCATCTTGCAGTCACCCAACACAAGCCTTATATGTAAGTTCCCTTGATTAGTAAACCTACCATCTACCAAACTGCAATTGTCTGCCTCTTTCTTCCATCTCTTCTTGCCTTCCATGTATGGGGCCCATTTCAGATTTTATCTGGGAAGCTCCCAAGGCTGTGAACCAAGAGTTATGCAAGGGGGAAAATTACTTAAAAATTTAAAGAATACAATAATTAAAGAAGTAACTGCACTATTTTAGATGGGCTTTCCATAGTTAAATTTCTAACAAAAGTGTATATATATATATATATATTCTCATTTTCACATCCCACACAGACTTAATTACAAACTCTTAGGAGAACAATAATTAGGTTTTATTCAACTTTGAATTCCTACACCTAACCTACTATTCTTGACATAGTAAACAGTCAGGACATAATACAAAATCAACTCACATATCCTATAAGATAATTCTACAGCAATTTAAGGACCATTTGTTGTGCTTAGACTCAGATTGGCATCAACATTAGTTTTAACAAAAAGAAACAGAATTGTCATTTTTTTCCCTATCTGAAGCCTAAAAATCAAGCATTATGTTAGTCACTGACAACAAAACAATTGATACCTGGAGACAGAAAGGAAAAAATGAAGTAGATAACAAAATAAGTATAGATACTTTTGTTACGGGAAACTTAAAAAAAAAAAAACTTATGTAGAGAAACTGAGAGTTCTGACATGTGAAAACGTTCTGACATGTCCTAGGATGCTTTTACCAAAAGTCCATATGAATAGCACTAATGGCATGAATGGTGGGAAAAAAAGAATGAAAACCCTCAGGGAACTGACCACAAGAAACAAGAAAAAATTGTCCTGTAGAAGGGTAGGATTACAATGACTTATCTTGGCAAGAGTACAAAACCCAACTACATACAACTTCCCAATGGAAAAAGAAATTATAATGTCAGAAATATGAATTGACTGTCAAAAGTATGTAAAACCAACATACTTTGGTTTTACACATCTATTTCACTCTACAAGTCGTGAAATTGAAATCATATGTCTGTTCTGTGACATGATAAAAAATTACACTTCTAATAAAAATTCAAAACATGATCACTTTGTTATCACTCAAGTGCCAATCACTATTCAACTTGTATTATGCATGTTCACCTGTCCATAGAAACGTGCGTGTGTGAGCACAAGCATGCTGATGCAAGAATAAAATTACTTTTCTCTGTTTTAGTTGTTTGATATTCCGGTCAGGATCAGCAGTAGTTTCTTTCTTGGTACATGTGATTATCTGAAAATTATGTTAATACAGAACTAACTGTTTTTAGAACAATTCCTACAGGACTATCCAGTGAGTTACAAAGGATAAAATCTGCATAAAAATATTCTGTCACCATCAAAAAACTTAACCCTCTGGTAAAAATTAAGAACTAAATGTACATATCAACCTTTTAATCCCTCAAATTCCCAGTGAAATTACAGTTTAAAAAATATATAATGACAAAAAGTCCTAAGAGCACTATTCACTGAGCAGAGATCTTAGTGATTTTTCTGGAAGGTGGTAAGAGAAAGCGGCAACCAAAAAATTTTGCAATAAACTCTGCTGCTGACCAGAGCCCTAGTCTATCTAAATAAGCCCAGAAGAGACCCAAGAGCCAAGCCAGTGGGTAGAGAGGATGGCAATGGAAAGAGGAGCAGAAATCTATAAGATCTATGAAGTATGCCTATAGAATTACTCCTCTCCTCTTTTCCCTCTCTGTTCCCCAAACTCTCTGGCCCTCCACTGAGATGCTGTGCTTTCTTTCATTCACAAGCCGTGACATCTGCTCTAAAACAACTGATCTACCTCTGGACCATTAGAATAAATCCCTTATCCCTTTAGAAATGGTTCCTCAAGGTACCCTGCAGGCTACTCCTCTCAGCCTAATACAAAGGACAGGTAGTCAGCACTTCCAGACTTAACCTGCACTTTCTCCATGAATATGAATACACAATCAAGTATCAGCCTCAAACCATTATTCGAAAGAATTAAAAGAGGAACTCAGACTGGTCCCATCCTCTGAGCAGGACTGTGTCCTGTTACAATGCTCTGCATTCTGCCTCTTTCAGCCCCCCATCTCCACCCCACCAAGGCCACTGCATTCTAAGACAAGGTTTATTCCTTCTCTTTAGACCAACCTAGAGAATCATGATTAACTCAGTATTCGGTCCTGCTTAGGAAGACTGAGTTTAATAATGACAAAATTAAGATTAGGTCATGGTAACCTGTACCAAATTACTTATAATTTATTGTACAAAATAATCAGAAATATTCAGTTTCTAAATCTTAGCATTTTGAATGTGGCTCTCACATTAAAAGAAAGACAATCCCAAAAATACTCTGACACTGAGTCTCTTTTCTTTACTCTCAAAGTGACGGAAACACGACAAATTTTTTAACTCTTTTAGATGTGAGCAAAGTCAGTCTGTTCATGAAGCGGCATAGTTTGAATTTACAGATTTTGAACTTTAGTTCAAAAAATATCTCATTACTTGCTGTTTTTAAGGAACATCCAAAAATTAGGAAACATGTTTTAGCAAATAATACTTGAATATTCAAATAGTGGGTGAATCAAGAGGCTTGCTCACCTTGTTCTGCAAATTTGAATTTCTGTTTTAAAGTGTCTTATTACATACTAATTGTTTCAGATTGAATCCATCTTTTGTTTAAAAGCTCTTTATCACACATGAATTGTTAAAAGGTTTCTAAAGAGTTTCAGACTGAAACTATTGACAATTTTCTTTCTCTCCTAAAATAGAAGTAATACAATACTTTTATATTTATTATTCAGAGAAATGATGATTCTTTATAAAACCATTTGAGAAAGAACAAAGACTTTATGCCAAAAATTCTCTCTGAATTCATTCTAAATAGTTCTTAGAATGACTTCTTGGAAGAGAATATAAATTTCGATCCTCAAAAACTTCCTAGAAATTCAGGAATTAGAATATAAAGATATTTATCAGAACATTATAACATTTAGAAATATTTAGGTAATTTTATCAGTTTATATTAATGTATCATAAAACTAAATTTAAATGGACAATTGTGAGAGATCAGTTGAAGGAAACTAGAATTTTTTAAATGAAATTAACTACTATGAGACAAAATGGCGTAATCTATACAAAGTTATATAGACTTAACATAAACTTTGCTTGAATTTTTGAGTGGAAATAGTGCAAAAATCAAATTTCTGTGTGATCACAGTAATTTAATCCATCTTGGCTATTCATTTAACCACCATGCTATTACAATAATATCCCTTCTAATAACCATTTATATTACATAGTTCTTTGATCAGATCACTCACTACAGCAAGAGCTGAATGTTCCTTGTCTATTTCAAAAACCAAAGGAAACCACAGTTGCCTGATAGCTCATGAAAGCTTCCATAGTATTGTTGGTAATTTTTACATCAGCTAAGAAATAGATAATGCTCCACTGATTTAATCTTACCTAATAGAATGATGTGATTTGGGGAATACGATATCATATTTCACATTCCAAACTTTAATTTATAGCTCCCAAAGCTTTTTGCTGTAGTTATAATTGGACATTGTAACAGACATTATTTGTGCCCTGCCTATATTCTTTTCTCCTTCCTATTTAAGCACAATTAACTTGATTTCCAACTGAAGACCTGACAACCTTCTCTGGATTTTGAAGTCCACTTTACCCACCCATGCAACAGGCTAGAGTATTGGGGAATTAATGATCCTAAAGCCCAAGAAACTCTCACCCAATGACTGAAGGAAACTGGTGCACCTCCTCCAGTGAGAGGATCCTGAAGCCTGTGCCTACACTGCTCCAGGGGGCTTCCCAGGTGGCGCAGTGGTAAAGAACCCACCTGCCAATGCAGGAGATGCAGAAGACACAAGTTTGATTCCTGGGTCAGGAAGATTCCCCTGGAAGAAGGTATAGTAAGCCACTCCAGTATTCTTGCCTGGAAAATTCCATAGACAGAGAGGACTGGCAGGCTACTGTCCACAAAGTTGCAAAGAGTTGGACACAACTGAGGATACACACACACACACACACACACACAAACACATATTGCTCCAGAGTTTCTCCAGTGAGATTAATTCGAATTACTCACAGTGATAACTGGCTTGATTATGCACACACTGTTGTCTGCATTCCCTTTTCTGCCTCAGTTCCCCCCATCCTTTACCAGTATATCCTACATCTTCCAAATAATCACTTGCACATGAATCCTTGTTTTGCCATCTGTTTCTAATAGAATCCAACCAAGATAGAGGGTATCTATCTTGGATAGAATTGAAGTCTATCCAAGAATCTAGAATTGGATCTAGACTCTAGAATTGAATCACATACCTGCCAGAGGTAACAATAACCTCATTTTTAGGACTAAGTAGGTGGCAATTATCTTTGGCATGCTATAACATCACATTTACTAAGACTGACTGAGTGTGCATTTATACAGGTAAAAGGAAGAGCCTTGAACAAATATATAACAGGTATATAAATAGTAAAGGATAAGTAACCAAAAAAAAGTAAAGAGATACTTTTTTTAAGTAAAGGATAAGTTACTCTATCTTGCCTTCCTATCACTAAGAAAGAGGCACAGCACTTATGTATCCCTTTGGATTTTAGAGACTTCATACCACACTTAGCAAAATTATTCTAAATCATTTATTGAGTAACAAAGGAGATTGACAGCTTTGAGTTTACCCAAAGCAACAGATGACTCTGCAGCAGATTCAAATTATTATATAAGCATCCCTCAATCTCTGAATACATGACCCAGCAAATCCAAAGGTATCAGAGGTACCCATGATCTGTCAGGAAGCCCTGTGGATTCTCGCCAGCTCCAATAGGATAAACACTGTGCAGATTCCTATGGTTCTAGAACAAGGTTATGCTATCTGAAACAGAAAACTGTACTCTATTAGAATCGCAGTTACCAACATATACTGAGTCCTAACTGACTCAATGGACATGAGTTTGGGTAGACTCCGGGAGTTGGTGATGGACAGGGAAGCCTGGCGTGCTGTAGTCCATGGGGTCACAAAGAGTCGGACACGACTGAGTGACTAAACTGAAACAGAAACTGAATGGAGACTGAGTTCCTGACTAGGGGACATCAAGACATTACGCATTGTAGATGCCAATAATGAGCTGGGTATTTTCAGCCATCAAGTGATAATAAGGTCTATATGACAGTGCAGCAACTCATCATATGATGCACAGACTACTTTCAGAGTCAGACCAGAGCAGGCCCAAAAGGAACAATTACAAACAAGTGGCTCCGACCTTCACGTTACTTGGCTCTGTTGCATTAAAAAGCAGAGCTATCACTTTGCCAACAAAGGTCCATGTAGTCAAAGCTATGGGTTTTCCAGTAGTCATGTATGGATGTCAGAGTTGTACCATCAAGAAGGTTGACTGCTAAAGAACTGATACTTTTGAACTGTGCTGCTGGAGACTCTTGAGAGTCCCTTGGATAGCAAGGAGATCACACCAGTCAATCCCAAAGGAAATCAACCCTGAATATACATTGGAAGGACTGATGCTGAAGCTGAAGCTCCAACACTCTGGCCACTTGATGTGAACCGACTCATCAGAAAAGACCCTGATGCTGGGAAAAATTGAAGGCAGGAGGAGAAGGGGACAAAAGAGGATGAGACGGTTGGATGGCATGAAGGATTCAATGGACACAAGCCTGAGCAAAAACTCCAGGAGATAGTGAAGGGCAGGGAATCCTGGCATACTGCAGTCCATGGGGTCACAAGGAGTCAGACATGACAGAGACTGAACAACAAAGCTTTGTTGCAGTTATTCCAACCTCTCAACTCATTCCTGTGACTTTGTGTGGCCTTCTTACAACCAGTTCATGAAGGAGGGGGAAAACCTGAGCCTGTTTCACAAATTAATCCTACTGATTAATTAACTTTTGCTGAAAATATTGCTGCCAGTGTACAGTCCCACTCAGGAATGACTCTGAAATACACTGAAATACTCTGAAAATCCCTCCAGTAGATGGGTTTTAATGACAGTGTTGAGACAGTTTGAGTTTTGTGACAAGAAGCACCAGAAAGGCTAGATGTACTAAAAAGAAATTTTCCTTCTGACATGGACTAAATGTTTGTGTCTCCCCCAAAACACATATGTTGAAATCCTAACACCAATGTAATGGCTGGGCCTTGGGAAGTGACTAGGGATTATTTAGTTAATTTCTCATGAACGGGATTAGTGTCCTTATAAAGAGACCCCAGAGAATTCCCTCACCCCTTCCATTATGTAAGGACACAGTGAAAAGTTGATCATCTATAAACCAGGGAGTGGGCCCCCACCAGACCCTGAATCTGCTGGCACACTGATCTCAAAATTCTCAACCTCCAGAGCTGTGAGACATAAAATGTTTGTTGTTTAAGCCACCCAGTGTAGGGTGTCTTTGTTATAGCAGCCCAAATATACAAGACAATCTCTTTATCATTTTTCCTATAGCCAGGTCAAACTATCTCAGCTGAGATGCACTGTTCTAGAGATACATTAGACTAAATAGGATCTGAATACAGACATTCCTTAGGAATCACAGCAATTCATAACTCAGTCAAGAAAATATTTATTTAGGACTTACCTACGCATAGCAATGGAGAAGGGCATGGCAACCCACTACAGTACTCTTGCCTGGAGAATTCCATGGACAGAGGGGCCTGATGGGCTACAGTCCATGAGGTCGCAAAGAGTAGGACATGACTGAGAGACTAATAGAAGAAGATACATAGCAGAGTGTAAAAAACTGGGCTTTAAATCATAACTCCTGTTCATAAAGACCTCCTACATGAAAATCTTCATTATCCTGCATTATCCAGCATTGTCTATTATTCTAGGAAAATGCTATTTTTCTGGATTCTATTTTAAGGACTGGAAGTAGAAAATGTAGGTAGATGTAAGCAAATTCGCACACACATGCACACAGAGAAAATCTATTTTAACTTCTGATATCATTTCTGGATTTTTTCTAAGACTATTGGAGTATATGACATGAAACCCCTGACACTGTCATTGTTGTTACCATCACCTTTGCGCCTGACCTCTTCCTCTCTTTTCTGTCCTCTTTGCTTTTCTCTGTCACCTGTCACTTTTCCTCTAACGCTCAGGTTTCACATAGAAAAGTCTGCCTTTTTCTAACATCACTACCTTACAGATATCTTACAGATATCTTACTCTCCTCACCTTCTGTCCAGACAATGGACTAATCAGTACCGTGTCATGGTTTCGGTTGTCTGTGCTTACTGCACAAGTGGATTTGGAATATTTTTTCAAATAAAGACACTTTCACTTTTTATTTTCCTTACTTCTGGGCTCAGTGTTCCTCAGATGCCTGAGGGTACCGATAGCCAAAGTTTATTGTAAGTGAATGTAAGGCGTCTTTGTTTATCATAGTTCCAATAGTGATGAATTTGTAAGTCTATACTTTTATGAAGAGTAGACATAAGAAATGATCTCATTTCTGCAGAATCCTTTCTCTACGCACTGTTATTGTGTTGCACACTGTTATTGTGTTGCAAAATGTATTAAGACACTTTGATTTACTTATTTATTTAGTGAGCATGGTCAAATTTCTATTATCTTTGAAGCTCCTTGCTAGGCATTAGTGATATAAAGAAAAGTAAGACAGTCCCTCTTCTAGAGTCATCCAGAGTCTGTGGAGGAAACAACTGGCACAACTAATTTTTGTATGATTTTATAAATACCACAGCAGAAACAAAGGTACAGTGGACACTGAGAAAAGGGAAGATTTAACTCTGTCTGTGGAATCTGGAAAGTCCTCACATAAAGTGTGACATCTGAGCTATTTTCCAGACCAAAGACCTACAAGTTGAATGGTAATTGACCTAGCACCATGTTCTAGGTCATGGAAGTACAACCTAACAATATATCTAAGAAACCTGGTATTTATAATTAAGTGAAGGAAATAAGGCTCAGTAAGAAACACAAGAGCACAATCTAGGATCACCTAATGTTTGCTGTTGTTGCTGTTATTTAGTTGCTAAGTTGTGTCTCTTTGCAACTTCATGGACTGTAGCCCATCAGGCTCCTCTGTCCATGGGATTTCCCAGGCAAGAATACTGGGGTGGGTTGCCATTTTCTTCTCCAGAGGATCTTCACAACCCAAGGATCAAACCTAGGTCTCCTGCCTTGCAGGAGGAATCTTTACCACTGAGACACTGGAATCACCTAATATACCATGTTAAAGACTGGCCTTTAATGTGAGATGCTAAATGGAGAACCACAAAAGAATTTTACACGTGAGAGCAGCATAATCAGATATGCACTTCACAAAAATCACTCTGACCATAATAAAGGAAAAATTGGAGAAAGACAACAAACCAGGTGGCCAGCTAAGAGATATAAGAAGAGCCTAACTCTAGCAGTGGCCAGAGGGTGGAAGTAGAGCAGACAGACAAGAGAGACATTTAAGAGATAAAATGAATAGGATCAGATGATTAATTTGTATGTCGAGGAGGAAGTCCAAAGGTGGTGGCAGGGGGGGAGTAACAGAGAAGAAAGAGTCAAGCATAATACTTGGGTTTCCAGCATAGTAAATGGATGATGGCAGTGCCTTCACTGGGCTAAAAGATTAAGGAGCAGGAGAAGGTTTGGAGGTCAAGATGAAGAGTTTGTCAAATTTCAATAGCCTGTGGGATACCCTACTACAAATAAACAGGAGGTTGCTACACACAGGTTAGGATTTCAGGAAAAGGTCAGACCTCGACACAGAAAGCATATAGTTAGTAGTTTAAGTGGAACTTCCCCTAAATGACCACTGGAAATGGAAATCATACACAAAAGTATCATACATAGAAATCAGATGTGGATAGAAATTCTGCCCAAATGGAGACTAACAATAAGAACCATTTGGAGTCACTGAGACAGTAGATTCTGTCTTCTAAGATGAATCAATACAATCCTTTCTAAGTGAAACCATGTTATCTTAAATCTTGAAGTTTATCAACCCTAGATTCTCTCTCTTTTCCTAGGTTCTATTCATTTATGCATTAAACATATATTTGCTAATTAACGTAACTCAAATATCAATATAGTGTAGTCCTGATCTTACTCCTGAGATCCTGGGCAAGAGAGACCTTGCCCATATCTGGGATACTTCTTTTCACTTTAAAGTGCATTGTTCTGCTCTAGATTTTTTTTGTTTGTCTACAAAAAATAAAAAATTATAACATACATTAAAATAAATGATATTCAAATATAGTCAATCCAACTTTTAAAATAGCTTAAATAGTTCCTTCCAACCACAAATGCTGACCTTTAAAACAATCAGGACAGTGGCCTCCTGATGTGTTAATTGTCCCACTTCATAAGATACTCTCAAACATCTCATTCAAATACTGTACTTTAGAGAATGAATTTCCTTAAAAAGTAAAGACAAAAAGAGTCAGAGCTTCTTTCTCAATCTGACTTCAGTATTAGTTAGATTGTGCAAGACAATGAGGTTCTAATCACATCCTGATTGGTACAGATTTATGCAAAGAGTTTATGCAAGAATTAATGGACATTAAAAGAGTTGCTTTGTGCATACTGATATGTGATTATGCCTGAAGATATGTAAAGTCACCCACAGCTGGAAACATGCTGAAATAATAAGGCTACAGTTGGAACTGTTTTTTTAATTATGAATTTCTTTCCTATTTTTAGATAGTACTGATCTTCACTTAGTTTCAGAGATACTTTATTTTAATTTGAAGTTTCATTCTTTTAAATTCCTACATATAGAAAATTAAGAAAATACATCATCAACATATGTAAGAGTTTCTACATTCAGAAAACTCCTGAGAGGCTTATATTTTCATCTCAAAGAAAAAAAAGGAAGAGTCACAATTAAATTCATGTGCCTAATTAAATTAGATAAGTAGGGTTTAAGATATGTTACTTGATGCAAAAATTGTTATCATGAACAGAGAAGGATAAGAGACACACTTAGGGGCCACCCAAAAGAATTCCACTGTCCTACTTTTCCTCTCTTAGTTTCCAGATGACCTCTAAATTATCAAGGAAGGAAAGTAACATTTACTGAGCAGCACCTAGCTAGACAAACAACAATACACAGTTATCTAATCCTTTCAACATACTTTATTATTAGCCTCCCTTCATAAAAGAAAAAAAAAGAATCTTGCATAAAGGTCTTGAGGTGATTTCAAAATATGTTTACAAATTCTTTGCAAAAATAGAATCTTACTCTCTTCCTCATGAGTATGGGCTGGACTTCATTGACTTAGAATATGACAGAAGCAAGGCTTAGTGATTTCTGAGACTAGATGGTAAAAAACATTGAGACTTCCTCTTGGATGGTTCATTCTGGGCATGCTAACTGCCGTCGAGCAGCCTGCACTAGTCAGTTCAGGCTGCCATAACAAAACACCACAGACCAGGTGGTTTAAACAACAGAAATTTCTCTCTCACAGTTCTGGAGGATAGGAAGTACAAGATCAATGTGCCATCTGATTCAGCTCCCAGTGAGGGCTCTCTTTCTGGCTCATAGACAGCTGTCTTCACACATGTCCTCATATGAAAGGGAGATCCAACTCTGGTATCTCTTCTTCTTATAAGTTCCCAGATCTACCAAATTAGGGCCCAATCCTTATGACTTCATTTAACCTTTATCACCTCCTCAAAGGACTTTCCAGGCAGCACTAGTGGTAAAGAACCTGCCAGCCAATGCAGGTAGATATAAGAGATGCAGGTTCAATCCCTGAATTGGGAAGATGCTTTGGAGAAGGGCATGGAAACCCACTCTAATATTCATGCCTAAAGAAGCCCATTGACAGAGGACCTGGCAGGCCATGGTTCATAGGGTCACAGAGAGTCAGACACAACGAAGTGATTCAGCACTCAAACACACACACCTCCTCAAAGGCTCTGTCTCCAAGCATAGTCACATTAGTGGCTAAAGCTTCAATGTACGAATTTTGGAGAGAGATATTCAGTCCATTATACAACCCTATGGAAAAGTTTTGAAGCTTCTGCTGAAGCTGAGTCTCCAATACTTTGGCCACCTGATGAGAACAGTTGACTCATTGGAAAAGACCCTGATACTGGGAAAGAAGGGTTCCAGTCCAAAAGAAGAAGAGGGTGGCAGAGGATGAGATGGTTGGATAGCATCACCAACTCAATGAACATGAACGTGGGCAAACTCCAGGAGATACTGAGGGACAGGGAGGCCTTGTGTGCTGCAGTCCCTGGGGTCACAAAGAGTTGGACGTGATTTAGCGACTGAACAGCAACAACATGGTGAACTTCACATGTCTAGCAGTTGAAGACAGCCATGAGGATGAGCCAACTTGGAAGCAGTTCTTATAGCTACAGTCAAGCCTTCAGACAACTGCTGCCCAGGTCAATATCTTACACGGACCTCATGAGAGATCCTGAGCCACAGCCACCTAACTAAGCCTATTCTAAATGCTTTACTGTGAGAAACTGTATGAGAACATAAATATTTGTTGTTAAATCTGCTAAATTGGGGGATAACTTGTAACTTCTATAGATAACTAGTACACATAGGTCTCAGTAAATTTGGCAAAAACAAGGATTATAAACTGATTGCTGGTTGATAAGTATATGCTCTTTCTATTACTTGTACTGCCTCTCCAATCTTTATTTAAAAGCTCACTCATATGTTGTGAGATTTTACATATATTAGCTCAGCTAACCCTAATAACAACTTTGAGAGGCCAGTGTTATAACAATATACAAAAGTATATTTTTGTAATTAAAAATAATTTTAACCAAATAAAAGACATTTTTTTAAACTTTATATTGGAGTATAGTCAATTAACAATGTTGTAATAGTTTCAGGTGGACAACAAAGAGGCTTGGCCATCCTTATATATGTATCCATTCTCCCCCAAACTCCCCTCCCATCCAGGCTGCCACATAACACTGAGTTTCCTGTGCTATACAATAGGACCTTGTTGGTTATCCATTTTAAATACAGCAGAGTGTACATGTCGATCTCCAATTCATGTTCCCCCATTCTTTCCCCTGGATAAGTTCAATTCTCTTAAGTCTATGACTCTGTCTCTGTTTTGAGGGAGGTGGGAGGGGGGATCGGGATTGGGAATACATGTAAATCCATGGCTGATTCATATCAATGTATGACAAAACCCACTGGAAAAAAAAAAAATTAAAAAATAAATAAATAAATAAAAAATAAAAAGCTAAAAAAAAAAAAAAAAAACAAGTCCATTTAAAAGATATGATTTTGATATTATAAAGTTCTGCCTCTAAAAAACACTCCAATCTGCCTACTTCTCTCCATCTCATTATGTCTACCCTAATCTTTGCCACCATTATCTCTGGCCTGGACAACTTCAATGGCCTAACTGGTCCCTTGCTTCCTTGGGGTTTTATTGCCAAATCTGTGATTCATGTAGTGGGAAGAATGAACTTTTAAAATGTGAATCAAACCATGGTACTCTCCTACTTAAAAATCCCTCCTTAACTTTGTGTAATTTCTCTTACTGGTTACATTTAATATATCTAAAGCAGAGTGAATGGCACTAATCATATAGTCAATCACTTGGTGGCATCACATTGCAACTATAATATACACACCACATGATCACCTTCACTTCTTTTCACTTTCCCACACTGGTCTTTTTCTATCAATCTGGTCTCGGGGTTGTTGCAATTTACAAGCCAAGGAAGAATATGATCTCAAGGGAATAAAAGATAAACTCATAGGTTAAAAATGTTATGGAGTAGCTGAATAATATAAGCACTAAGAAATTAAAATGGGACACTGAAGATTTTAGATTATAGGTAAGAATAAAATTAAAGCTTATCAAACAACTCTAATAAAACATCCACACTATATCTGTAAACAATATAAGCAAGTCTTGACTTTACTTATACCCCTAGTTTCTCTAACCAGATTATGTTAACCACAGATATCTAGGCAAATTCATCTCTCTGATCTGTCTTTATTCTCTGTCATACAATGTCTCAAATCATCTCTCCTACTGAATTGGTAATGACTTTTGATAGCTGTGCATTAAAAGGGACCACACACACCCACTGCACCATGCTCAGCACTCAGACACTGCAGTTGTATTAACCGTGATTCTGCCTCTGCTGGCAACTACCTCTTATCATGCTTGCTAAGACTCAGTGCACTCCTTTGTCTCTTCCTTTTTCTGCTCCTCTCTGCTTCTCTTGAAGTTTCTTTCTCAATCCTATGTATTAAGTAGGAGACATATATACATCAACACTGTATATTGTCATCCTGCTTATTTAACTTATACACAGAGCACATCATGAGAAACTCTGGGCTGGATGAAGCACAAGCTGGAATCAAGATTACCAGGAGAAATATCAACAACCTCGGATGTGCAGATGACACCACCCTTATGGCAGAAAGTGAAGAACTAAAGAACCTTTTGATGAAAGTGAAACAGGAGGGTCAAAAAGTTGGCTTAAAGCTCAACATTCAGAAAACTAAGATCATGACATCTGGTCCCATCACTTCAGGGCAAATAGATGGGGAAACAGCGGAAACAGTGACAGACTTTATTTTGGGGGGCTCCAAAATCACTGCAGATGGTGACTGCAGCCATGAAATTAAGACACTTACTCCTTGGAAGGAAAGTTATGATCAACCTAGACAGCATATTAAAAAGCAGAGACATTACTTTGCCAACAAAGGTCCATCTAGTCAAGTCTATGGTTTTTCCAGTAGTCACATATGAATATGAGAGTTGGACTATAAAGAAAGCTGAGTGCCAAAAGATTGATGCTTTTGAACTGTGGTGTTGGAGAAGACTCTTAAGAGTCCCTTGGACTGCAAGGAGATCCAACCAGTCCATCCTAAAGGAGATAGGTCCTGAGTGTTCACTGGAAGGACTGATGTTGAAGCTGAAACTCCAATACTTTGGCAAGCTGATGTGAAGAGCTGACTCATTGGAAAATACCCTGATACTGGGAAAGATTGAAGGTAGGAGAAGAAGGGGATGACAGAGGATGAGATGATGGGATGGCCTCACCGACTCAATGGACATGAGTTTGGGTAAACTCTGGGAGTTGGTGATGGACAGGGAGGCCTGGCATGCTGCAGTCCATGGGGTCACAAAGATTTGGACACGACTGAATGACTAAACTGAACTGAATACCACATTTGACCCTGGTTCTCTCTATTCTCTGCACAATTTCTTCTTTTGTTCAACGTGGAAAAACAATTTATTTCTCTCAGAAATCCTATGTTTTCCTGATAATGGCACCAGAAAGATAATTACCCCAAGAAATCCTATGAATATAGGATTCTTGAGACTAGTCATTATGAATTGTCTTCATTCTTTAGTGTCCTCAGCTATAGCTATGTAGTGGAAGGGAAAATAAATTGTAAACTTGCCTCCTCCTACTTAGATTTTATATTTTCATACCTCATAGGCCAAGGAGACAAAATTACCCTTCAAAGTCTCTTAGGAGCCCCCCATCGAAAATTAGTATTACATCTTACAATAAATCAATCATAGCTTTTCTTTCAGGGTTGGACTCCATTACTCTCTTTGGCTTAACACCTGATGAAAGACTTAGCTTGTGTTTGGAGTCTAAATTGTATTAATAAATAATTATCCTTAAACATTAGAATCACAATCTCTCTGTAAGATCTTGTGCTATTAGAGGCATGAAAGAACTGAGAACACCCAGGAAGAACAGCAGCTTAACACCTCCCATTACACTCTGGATTATAGACACCCTGAGTAGAAGGGTGAAATTGCCCCTATAATTTAAATTTCACTCTTTACTTCCTCTCTCTCCTGCTTCCTCTTACTAAATTTGCCTTAAATCCACAAGTGATGTGACCATAGAACATATATGTAAGGCCATTATCTGTCCCACCAAATGACAACTGCCTTGAAATAGAAGCAAACACCCTTCCTTGCTTTTAGCTATAATGAGACCCTACATGTAACTTACTTGAGGATATAAGGAGTGAGTACCAAGTGGGAAACACAAATACAGAATGAATATCGGTATCATATCACAGGGCACATTAAAACATCACCTGTGCTTTCAAATACTATGGTCATCCTATACACAAATAGCTTGAATAATTAGAGTCTCTACTCTTTGGGAGTTCATGAGCTACAATAAATTAACAACTGCAGATAAAAGCATTAATGTGGTAAGACAGTGTAACCAAAATAATATGTCAAGCACATAACGAAAATTTTAAAGTTAAGAGGTATGGATCCAGTTTCCCTCTGGGTGGTAAGAAAGGAGACATTCACATGGCATAGCATTTTGCTTAGTTTCTATCCTTACTTACAAGAGTAACTGCATAATTACTCTTGCTCAGCCACTCAAGAAAAGTGAAATATATACTTACACCCTTTATACATTACTTAGTAGATTTTTAGGCACAAACTTTTTATTTTTCACAACTCCAAACCTATGTATAAAAATAAAAGTTAGATAAGCTTCCTACCTGGTAGTTTTAGCAACCTTCACCTTCTCCTTGGAAGGAAAGCAATTAGGTGTTAATTGGATGGTTAGAAGGAAAACCTGCTGATTTCAAGGCAAACTGGATATGTCGGGTTAGAAAAAGAATGATTGTTCTCATTGATTTAGCTTGGACACCTGGTAAGTTCTTTAGATGACCCCTTACCAGTCTCAGAAAAGCACAATATGGACTCAAATGACCAACCAGATATACAGAATTATGATCATTTCATTTTCTGCCAATAGTTTTGTAAAAACTACAGGCATAGAAAATTAAAGGTTTTATTGCTGACAGATGGGCATGCATGCTGGGAAGGCATATAGCTGGCCGACTCAAAGCGGATGAACAATCCCTGATTTTCATAACACTGCACTTGAAGACACAGCATATTTCATGCCTGAGCAATAAGGACAAGGAAATTGGAAAGACTCCTTTCTAAAATTTTTCCAGATAGTTAAATGTGAAGTGTCTAGAGAATTTCCACTTAGAGTTAGCTTGACTGTGCTTGGCATGCCTCCTACTAAGATTCATTATCCTACTCAGTTTCAGGTGCCTCAGGGAGGTGGTGAGAAAGGCTATATCTACATGGTCTTGATCTCTGCTATCTGTTAATCCAGTCTAACGATGGCAACAGCTGAGTTACATTCTTTCTCCTCTAGGGTTATTTATATTTAACACAAGGCACAAGCGATGGTTCCCAAACCCTGGTCTAGGAAACATTCAAACACAGTTTCTTTCCAACACACTGCAGTTATGATTCAGTATGTTGGGTGGATGGGGTAGAGGGCCTGCCTGAAAACTGTATTTTAAGTGGTATTCCTAGTAAAAACACTCCCATTTATGAATCAGTACTTAGGAAATCAAAAAGCAACAGAATCCAAAGTATATAAATCTCTAATAGTGCATTTAACACATGGCAATGAAAACAAAAATTTTGGAGGAACAATCACACATTGGCAGCTATCTTCCCTTGCATGAAACCTAACCAGGTTGAGCTATTTTAAATTTTCATCTAGCCAATATCTGAATGTAAAAAATTTGGACTAAATGACTTTTCCATCCCTGCTTCAAGGATTATATGCAGTGATGAGCTGGTAAATGTTTAATAACCGTATCTCTGGGAAAAGATGCAGTGTGTGGATCTATACATGCTCATTCTAAATTTTGCTCGTTAAGAGATAGGTAACACAATTTTGGGCTTCTCTGGTGGTTCAGTGGTAAAGAATCCACCTGCCAATGCAGGAGATGCAAGTTTGAACCCTAGGTCAGGAAGATCGCCTGGAGAAGGAAACAGCAACTCATTCCAGTATTCTTGCCTGGAAAACTGCATGGACAGAGGAGCTTGGTGGGCTACAGTCCATGGGTTTATAAAAGAGCCAGACACAACTTAGCGACCAAATAACAATCATAACGTACAAGTTACAAATAAAAACAAAATATATAATATTCTTTATCGTAAATTCCACATACCCAAAACTTCAGTGTGATGTCACTTTTTGAATATCTACTACCAGTTTTTACAATTCTATTGCCAGCCAAACTGTCACAATGAGACTATGAATATATGCTTGATTATTATCCAATTCAGCCAAGAATTTCCTTATATCACCAACAAATGAGTGTAGTTGTAGCACAAAAGTTGATTTATAACTTTGTTTACATGAAGTTGATTTATAATTTTCTTTACATTATGGGTGTTCCTGGTGGCTCAGCTGGTAAAGAATCCACCTGCAGTGCGGGAGACCCAGGTTCAATCCCTGGGTTGGGAATATCCCCTGAAGAAGGGAAAGGCTACCCACTCCAGTACTCTGGCCTGGAGAATTCCATGGACTGTACAGTCGATGGGGTCGCAAAGAGTTGGACACAACTGAGCAACTTTCACTTTCACTTTACATTAAGGAATAAGATTAAAGTGAAATAAGAAAGGCCAATGTAGGAACTTCACTCATTGATGTTGAGAGTAGCTTCTTGACTAAACTGGAAATCGTTTGTGAATACTAGGAGAAAATTTCCTCATTTTTTTAATGCTGTTCACAATTTAATAACTACAGGCATGAAACATTTTATTTAATCAGCATTAACATTTTCTCCATAAGTTTTAAAACTGAAACAGTGAATAAGACTAAATCAAGTCCTAATCTGCATTATTTGCTGATTTCTGTGGCCTAAAGACTCCCACTTGATCAGTTTCCAGCTACCAACATGACATCACTGAGGGCCGAGTTTTGAAGAGATGTACGGTAGTCTCTTCCACCAGACAGATGATACATATAACCTCAAAAACAGAGTTAATGATTAAAGGTAATAAAAGGATTAGATATTAATGAGTTTTGAGTATTGAATATGTTTTAATATGAATTGTTTATATAATGTATGTGACAATATATGTTTCTATAATTTAATTTTTTATAATGACTGTGTTTAACAACTGGTTAAAAAAATTCCTGAAAACTTAACAATTGACTATCACAAACCAGTTAGAATCACTGTTATATGTGTGCTTACAATACACAGGTGAGAAGAGGAAAGGCAAAATAGGTTAGTCAACCCTTGGGGAAGGGAAGGCAACCCTTGACAAACAAAAGATAGAGGAGAGAGACAATGTAGAGAAAAATGGAGGAAAACTTCCTTATCTCTGTGCAACCTACACTCTCAAATATCCCTATTTCTTAATTACGTTGGCAGCAAACCACCAGCAGAACAAGAAGAAGTAAACTAATTAATGGTAGGCCGTGGTCATTGGCCATAGCACCTTCTCTAAAAGCTATGGGCCAATGATTTGCAACCGTGTTGCCTATGAAACTCAGTTGTGATTCTGTATGTGTGTGTGTGCATATCAAGACCACTCAAACCAGAATTTTCTAAGGTGACTGTACATTTCAAATTACTCTGAAATTTTAATCTGGAAAATTCAGCATTTAGTTGTGTCTATGATTCACATTGGAGAGTCTGTTTCTGAAATCTCATCTTGAAATTAGGTAACTACCACATCGATTTCATTAAATAAATGAAATAATCTATTTCTGTGTTTAAATAGGGAACTAACTATATTGCAGCAAATTCTTTTTAGAGTCAGCATTAATGAAAAGGAACAGCTCATTTAAAAAATTCCTTGAAATTTTTTTCTGATATTTAGTCAAAAATTCCTCACAAGTGAAAAGTGTATAGTCACAATAGTCTGTTGTTTTTCTATATTTTCAAAATTGAAAGATGAAGAATAAAGACTTTGATCTGACTGACAAGATGATGACAGGGACAGAAAGAGTGTTTTTTAGGACATATTTTCAAAACTGTGCACATAGAATGATACTTCCAACTTAGAAAATCCCATTATTTTAAATGGCATTTACAAGATCACATTTTGAATGCCTTTGAAATTTTAACCTAGAATATTCAAATTTGATGGTGTCTATTTGACTTAAGCTCACATTGGATAACTTACTTTTTTTTACAAGTCACTATTTCAACACACAAGTGCTTTGAAGTTAAGAAATAACCATCTAACATTTTTAAGCTTTTAATCAATTTTAACATTACTATCAAATTAAGTAAAAATTAGTTTACAGCAAAAACCAAAACTATTTCTGAAAAACTTTATGTAATTAAAACAGTATAAAAAAGAGATTAAAAAGGATTACAATCTGAACTTGGAGATATTAGTAATCATATGATGTTTTCATGCTTTGCATTGTAATAAAAACATCACATCAGAACATTTATATTCACGATTCAAGTTGCTAACCTAGAAAGTTTTTACATTTTAACCATTTTTCGAGCTGGTAGTCTCTCATTAGGAGGTCAGTAATCTTCTGATAATTTATTAGCGGTTTTGCTGGAGCTGCTCCCTAGGTTTCCATTTTCTACATTTACATATGGCTTTTCCTACCACCCCCACATCTAACAGTGATGGTGTCAGTACCGGTGACACTGTCTCCAAGAGCATGAATCATTTGGGATGATAATCACTTAAAGTCAGCAGCACAACTACAAGGCAATCTGACGGCCAGTTTAGGGTTCAGTTATTCATTTGCCCCTGAATTCAGTTCAGTAGCTCAGTCATGTCCAACTCTGCGACCCCATGAACTACAGCACACCAGGCATCCCTGTCCATCACCAACTCCCGGAGTTTACTCAAACTCATGTCCATCAGGTCGGTGATGCCATCCAACTATCTCATCCTCTGTCGTTCCCTTCTCCTCCTGCCTTCAATCTTTCCTGATTGAAATTAACACCCAGTTTTTCAGACGCAATGATTAATTAAACCACCAGGGCATATGCAGAAAATTGTGGACACAAATCATAAAATGTCACTATCTATCCACAGTTACAAACTTACCAATTATCATTTCATTTTTGTTCATTTATTTCCATCTGTTTATTGCTTACAAACCCCTCTAGTCAGATACCACCTAACCTTTATCCCCTGGAGAAGGGAAAGGCTACCCACTCCAGTACTCTGGCCTAGAGAATTGCATGGACTGTATAGCCCATGGGGTTGCAAGGAGTCAAACACAACTGAGCGACTTTCACTTTCACTTTCTTTCACTTTGGTACTTACTGCCGTTCCCATTAAACTAAAATTCTAAAGTAGCATTTCAAATGTTGAGTTTTTATCTTTACCAATGTAAAACTGTAAAACCTTCCTTATCCATTCATTACATCAAAATCTTGATTTCTCTAGATACTAAATCATTAATCTTATTTGAATATATTGATATTTCAAGATCAAAGCTTCCATTTTAGCAAATTTACATGGCAATCAACAACAAATCCTAAGACATCCACCTTTTTGAATCATGATCTGACTAAATCTTTTGTCTGAAGCTGATGCTACAATACTTCTATATTTGGAAACAAAGAACATATTTAGGGGATTATATTTAGATAAGGACAGTAAAAAAATCTTCCTTTTACATAATTTTCCTTTTTCTGAGCACATGCAGTATATTTATAGCTCTGCAGGTTAACAGAAAACATGGATGTTATTATACATGCTGCTTTGCTCCTGACTTTCTTCAAAACATCTAAGACAAGAGCCTCTCAGAATTTTCTGTAACAGAACTTTGCTGCCACCAACTGAACACATTCACCCAATGCAAGGGGATGTTTTTTACAAAGCAGTGCTGGAAAGGAAGATGACAGGAAGCTCACACATTCTCTTGGCCCAGATCCCAGACACTAACCAGAACTCCATTGCTAATCCATTTCTAATTAGGAATGCCATCAGAACAATGGCAGCCCTCCCCTCACAGTACTAAACCAATTTATATTAATATAAAACTCCTCCTTAATTTGTAATCAAAGGGCACTTGATTTAGTCATACAAACAAGCATAAATCAAAGGCTTGTGCCAGGAATGTCATGTCATGAAACAGTCATGCTGAACTGACCAATGAACTAGACTAAGGTGGTTACCAGGTCAGAAAGGCAAACCCTTCTCATCTCATTGTCACTAACAAATTCTTTTTTTTTTTTTTTTATTAGTTGGAGGCTAATTACTTCACAACATTTCAGTGGGTTTTGTCATACATTGATATGAATCAGCCATAGATTTACACGTATTCCCCATCCCGATCCCCCCTCCCACCTCCCTCTCCACCCGATTCCTCTGGGTCTTCCCAGTGCACCAGGCCCGAGCACTTGTCTCATGCATCCCACCTGGGCTGGTGATCTGTTTCACCAACAAATTCTTATTAAAAAGGCGGCAAAGTCTCCCTTGCACTGTGCCGTGCAGTCACTTCAGTCGTATCCGACTCTTTGAGACCCTATGAACCATAGCCCACCAGGCTCCTCTGTCCATGGGATTTTCCAGGCATGAATACTAGAGTGGGTTGCTATGCCCTCCTCCAATGGATCCTCCCTACCCAGGGATCTAACCAACATCTCTTAGATGTCCTGCATAGGCAGGTGGGTTCTTTACCACTAGCGCCAAAGTGTCCACAGATGACTCCAATTTCTTCTCTCTGGGCCAAATCCATATGTCTTAGGGATAAGATATCAGTCAGTTGGGGCTTCCCTAGTAATTCAGACAGTAAAGAATTCACCTGCAATGCAGGAGACCTGGGTTTAATCCCTGGGTTGGGAAGATCTGCTGAAGAAGGGCACAGCAACCCACTCCAGTGTTCTTGCCTGGAAAATCCAATGGACAGAGGAGCCTGGCAGGCTACAGTCCATAGAGTTGAACAAAGTTGGGCACAACTGAACCAGCTTAGCATACACACACATATCAGTTACTTGAGTGGCCCTAGACCTTAGTAACACTTCAGAAGCACCTGGTAAGATACAAACTGCAACACCCCCAGAACTACCAATCAGAACCTCCTAAAAGAGTCTTTGGGCACAGAAGATCCTAGTTCACACCCAAAGTTGAGGATCACCAGCTGAGTATTAATCCTGTTTTCTCTTTTTTTTTTTTTTTTTGGAAGAGGGAACAGGCTCAAAACAGTAAAAGTAATGCACCAAATTCTGTGCCCAGGCCCTCAAAGAAAACCCTGAGAAGACCTGGAGTGCTGGGTTTAGACAGTGTGGTACCAGCTCCTCTGTGTGGAAACACCTCTAGCATGTTGACCTTTGCCATACTGCTTTGTCCTCTTGAACAATTCAGCACCAGCAAGATGAAAACGCTGTGAGGGTCAAAAAAACAGTCCTTTGAAGGTAGATAATATGGAAAATAACTCCAGTTTATTTTATTTCATACCTGCCCCGTTTAGCCTGAAATTTTTTGCCTTAAACCATATAAGAACTGAAAATATCTTTCCTGTGTGTCGAATACAACCTATTTTGCTGATTCCCATGACACCAATATTTTTCTCTGAATAGATAGTCATATATGTGCTTTAAATAAATGTTTCACATCAAGTATTTCAAGTAAAGTTAATATATATTTGAAGATTTTCATGTGTTTGGCTTAGTATTTATAGTATAAAAAGGAAACAATTTAAAACGCAATACAATGATATTTGCTCCTACAGTTTTGTAATTTTTTTTTAACGTCCCTCTTGGGAAGCTTTATTTTAGGCTTCGTTTAGTGTCTGTAAAAAGATTCATCTGCCACCATAATGAAAGGGAATTCGTATTTTATTTCTCCTACTTCTTAGATGCCCCCTCCACTCTACCAGCCCTGTTGCCATCCATCCCTAGCCCTACCTCAATAACTGTGCTTCAAGTCTAACCCTGGTTCACCTATTCTCCTGCCTAGAGATGATTTTAACCTACTCTCCTAGCAAGCACCCAAGAATCCTTGAAATTAAATGGACACTATTGCTCCCACCTGATTGAGACAGCTCTATTGTCCTTTTAAAATTAACTTTCATTGGAGTACAGCTGCTTTACAATGTACAATGTTGCGTTGGCTTCTACTGCACAGCAAAATGAACCAGCCATATGTATACATATATCCCCTCCCTCTTAGTGACCTGAATGAGATGGCTCTATCTGTGATAATAAGATGGCTCTGTTCCTTGCAATAAGAAGAAAAACGTGGTTCTTCCTACTAGGACCTTCAAGCTGACACTGCAAGGATTAGAATTGCATTCTACCAAAAAAAAAAAAAAAAAAAGGCACAGAGAAATAAACATTTAGTTGTACTCATCTAGACAACAGAGATTTCTATTTTTGGAAATACAACCACTAATTTCTGGAGGCAGGAGGAGGTGAGAGAGAAGCAAATAAAAGGAGGTTGGTGGTAGAAGGTACTTGACTCCATTATGAGTGAGAGCTATAAGTCTATACAAGGCAGACTCCTCATCAAAAATCTGATAGGAGGAAGGGATGAGGCACCTCCTGGGGATAACTAACCCTAAGGAATGAAGTGGCCAGGCAGACAAATTGCTTTCAGTTAACAAAGCTTCAGTTGTTGAAAGGGAATAGGGATACAAGCAACCCTGCTTTGGCACACACATGGAAAAGAAAAAAACTAAAAGCAAAAACATATTGTATTTCTGTATCTTAACAGAATACAGAATGGCTTCTGGAATTGGGAGGACACTTGAGAACACAATGTGATTTTGGCCCCTAAAGGACTTCAAAATATCAGTGGAAGGCAGAGAAACCCAAAAGATGTGGTTTAACCGAATGCCATAGGACAGATCAAAAGAAAGGTCAAACCAAAAACCGAAAGAAAAGAAAGGGTATTACAGTCATTGGAAGGACTAACTCCTTCAGGAATATACACAAAATATTTCTAGAAGATTCCCATTAGTAAGTTAGAAATCATTTTACAGGGGAATGAAGGTGCTGAAAAAAATAGATAAATTGGATTTCAGGCACAGAAATAGAAATGAGTGGGCTCCACCCACAAGAGGTTTCACTTCACTTCCAACCTGGGAACATACTGTATCTTCTGGAAATACAACAATATGCATTCTCCTCGGTCCTGATATGTCCTTATTATCACAAGCTAAAAGTTCCCATAAGAAATGTTTAATTGGGAGGCAGGAAGGCGATATCTTGGCTAATTATTGCCATAAAGAATAAATAACTGTGAACCTAATCTACTGTACGGGTTTCCCTTGTAGCTCAGAAGGGCTCCAAAATCACTGCAGATGGTGACTGCAGCCATGAAATTAAAAGACGCTTGCTCCTTGGAAGAAAAGCTGTGACCAACAGCATATTAGAAAGTAGAGACATTACTCTGCCAACAAAGGTCTGTCTAGTCAAAGCTATGGATTTTCCAGTAGTCATGTATGAATGTGAGAGTTAGACTATAAAGAAAGCTGAGCACCAAGGAATTGATGCTTTTGAACTGCGGTGTTGGAGAAAATGCTTGAGGTTCCCTTGGACAGCAAGGAGATCAAACCAGTCAATCCTAAAGGAAACCAACCCTGAATATTCATTGGAAGGACTGATGCTGAAGCAAAAACTCCAATACTCTGGCCACCTGATGCGAAGAACTGACTTGTTGGAAAAAACCCTGATGCTGGAAAAGATTGAAGGCAGGAGGAGAAGGGGATGGCAGAGGATGAGATGGTTGGATGGCATCACCAACTCAATGGACATGAATTTGAGCAAGCTCCAGGAGTTGGTGATGGACAGGGAAGCCTGGCATGCTACAGTCCATGGAGTCGCAAAGAATCAGACACGACTAAGTGACTGAACTGAAACTGAATCTACTGTATATGTCACAAACTGAACTCCAACTAATTAAACACCACCAAAATAGTCTCATCTAATAAGCCCACTCTTACAAGAGTATTTTTGCAGCTAACTTATTCTAGTAGAGCCAATAATATAGATTTTTATAAAAATTCAGTCTTCTTCAAAGATCAAACTAAAGTTCTCTTATATCAAGGTAATACTTGACCTTGAATATTTCCAGGCTGAAGTAATAGCTTTGATGCTTTAAGGTATAAAAATTCAGAGTCCACAACCAAAAACTTGTCTAAGTTCTTAAAGTTGTAAAACTCCTCCATCTTACATATACATTAAAAAAAAAAAAAATGTGGTTCTTCCCACTAGGGCTTTTGAGCTCACACTGCAAGGATTAGAATCACATCCTTCCGAAAGAAAAGAAAAGCACAGAGAAACAAATATTTAGTTGTGCTCATCTAGACAGTAAATGACTGTATGTAACATCTGCCATGACTCCACAGGGTCCCTCGAGTCCCATAGCAGTATACTTGGCCAATAGCAGTCTGCTTCAAGTGGTTTTTGACGGGTCTGTGGGGCCCACCACTGCTAGCTCTCCTAGGCAGCTACTATTCCGTATTGTGTGGAAAGGTCTATCCGCTACAAATTGCTGTATCATTGTACCAGGGCACTTTGTTACTAGAAAAATTCTCACACATATTTGCTCTGGAGAGAAAGTTTAATAAAAGTGCATCTTCCAAACTTCCAATAATGCTGTCCCTATGACCAACTCATATGGTCGCTATGACCCAACCTTAAGGTAAAGTGGGAAAGCCTACAGAAGAAGAAAAATATAAGCACCAAATTTTTTAAAATAATATGTTAGCTTTGTTAACTAAAATATTTTAATTAGCCAATTAATTATCAAATTTTCAAGAATTTTGTGGAAACTTCTAACAGGATTTCACTAGAATCTAAAACTAACTCATAGAACTGGTGGCATAGGAATACTACAGAAATAAAGGCTATGAGACCCAAAGTCAAGGCATCCCCACTCCAGTGATTATCAATAATTCACTGTAACATCAAGTCTACATTAAGTTACATGGAACACACACCAAGTACTTAAGAAACATGGCTGCAGAAGAGGGGGTGGCCCTGCCATACATTCATTGATGCATTCCTATTATTGTAAGGTATCAACAACCCCATTCCCAGAGATGTACTCCAGGCCAGAATACTGGAGTGGGTTCAGTTCAGTTCAGTTCAGTCACTCAGTTGTGTCTGATTCTTTGTGATCCCATGAACCACAGCATGCCAGGCCTCCCTTTCCATCACCAACTCCCGGAGTTCACTCAAACTCATGCCCACCGAGTCAATGATGCCATCCAACCATCTCGTGCTCTGTCGTCCCCTTCTCCTCTTGCCCTCAATCTTTCCCAGCATCAAGGTCTTTTCCAGTGAGTCAGCTCTTGGCATCAGGTGGCCAAAGTACTGGAGCTTCAGCTTCAACATCAGTCCTTCCAATGAACATCCAGGACTGATCTCCTTTAGGATGGACTGGTTGGATCTCCTTGCAGTCCAAGGAACTCTCAAGAGTTTTCTCCAACACCACAGTTCAAAAGCATCAATTCTTCTGTGCTCAGCTTTCTTTATAGTCCAACTCTCACATCCATACATAACCACTGGAAAAACCATAGCCTTGACTAGATGGACCTTTGTTGCAAAGTAATGTCTCTGCTTTTTAATATGCTATCTAGGTTGGTCATAACTTTCCTTCCAAGGAGTAAGCGTCTTTTAATTTCATGACTGCAGTCACCATCCGCAGTGATTTTGGACCCCAGAAAAATAAAGTCAGCCACTATTTCCACTCTTTCCCACATCTATCTGCCATGAAGTGATGAGACCGGATACCATGATCTTAGTTTTCTGAATGTTGAGCTTTAAGCCAACTTTTTCACTCTCCTCTTTCACTTTCATCAAGAGGCTCTTTAATTCTTCTTCACTTTCTGCCATAAGGGTGGTGTCATCTGCATATCTGAGGTTATTGATATTTCTCCTGGCAGTCTTGATTCCAGCTTGTGCTTCATCCAGGCCAGCATTTCTCATGATGTACTCTGCATATAAGTTAAATAAGTAGGGTGACAATATATAGCCTTGACGTACTCCTTTTCCTATTTGGAACCAGTCTCTTGTTCCATGTCCAGTTTTAACTGTTGCTTCTTGACCTACATACAGGTTTCTCAAGAGGTAGGTCAGGTGGTCTGGCACACCCATCTCTTTCAGAATTTTCCACAGTTTATTGTGATCCACACAAAGGCTTTGGCATAGTCAATAAAGCAGAAATAGATGTTTTTCTGGAACTCTCTTGCTTTTTTCAATGATCCAGCAGATGTTGGCAATTTGATCTCTGGTTCCTCTGCCTTTTCTAAGACCAGCTTGAACATCTGGAAGTTCACAGTTCACGTGTTGCTGAAGCCTAGCTTGGAGAATTTTAAGCATTATTTTACTAGCGTGTGAGATGAGTGCAATTGTGTGGTAGTTTGAGCATTCTTTGGCATTGCCTTTCTTTGGGATTGGAATGAAAACTGACCTTTCCAGTCCTGTGGCCACTGCTGAGTTTTCCAAATTTGCTGGCATATTGAGTGCAGCACTTTCACAGTGTCATCTTTCAGATTTGAAATAGCTCAACTGGAATACCATCACCTCCACTAGCTTTGTTCATAGTGATGTTTCCTAAGGCCCACTTGACTTCACATTCCAGGATGTCTGGCTCTAGGTGAGTGATCACACCATCATGATTATCTGAGTCGTGAAGATCTTTTTTGTACAGTTCTTCTGTGTATTCTTGCCACCTCTTCTTACTATCTTCTGCTTCTGTTAGGTCCCTACAATTTCTGTCCTTTATTGTGCCCATCTTTGCATGAAATGTTCCCTTGGTATCTCTAATTTTCTTGAAGAGATCTCTAGTCTTTCCCATTCTATTGTTTTCCTCTATTTCTTTGCACTGATCGCTGAGGAAGGCTTTCTTCTTATCTCTCCTTGCTATTGTTTGGAACTCTGCATTCAAATGGGTCTGTCTATCTTTCCTTTTCTCCTTTGCTTTTCACTTCAGGTCTTTTCACAGCTATTTGTAAGGCCTCCTCAGACAGCCATTTTGCTTTTTTGCATTTCTTTTTCTTGGGGATGGTCTTGATTCCTGTCTCCCATACAATGTCACGAACCTTCATCCATAGTTCATCAGGCACTCTATCAGATCTAGCCACTTAAATCTATTTCTCACTTCCACTGTATAGTCATAAGTATAGTCATAAGATTCCTTTCTCCAGGGGATCTTTCCAACCCAGGGATCGAACCCAGGTCTCCCGCATTGCAGGTAGATTTTTTACCAGCTGAGCCACAAGGGAAACCCAGTGGTAAAGAACCCACCTGCCAATGCAGGAGACAGTAAGAGACACAGGTTCAGTCCCTGGGTTGGGAAGAGCCCCTGGAAGAGGACATGACAACCTGCTCCAGTATTCTTGCCTGGGATATCCCCTGGCCAGGGGAGTCTGACAGGCTACAGTCCATAGGGTTGCAAAGAGTTGGACATGAATGAAGCACCTTAGCACACATGCGTAAGTTTCAGAGGTAAATATTGGTCAATAGCTTCTAAATTATTTTTATTTGATTTCTAATGTAGATTAATTGGAAATCAAGAAAAAAAACAATTCTATCATATTTATCTGACTAATAATGTACATACTTCCTGGTAAGCATTGACTGCATTAGTCAATAATAACAGCGAAGCTGAAATAAGGCTCCAAGTTAATATAACATACATTTGAAAGCAATGTAAAATAATGCATTGAGGAAAAGGAAGGCAAAGCAAAATACAACAGGAAAAAGAACAAATTATTCAATGAAAAATTAATCAAAGAATATTTGTTGAACACTTACTATATCCAAAAGATACATTTTTTACTTAAGTGCATTATTTTGGTTATTTCCCTATCACTGTAAGAACAGAGATGATATCAGCCCTACCCTTGAGATGAAGAAGTTGAGGCTCAGACATTTTTCCATGGCTACACATCTAGAAAGTTAGGTAGGAGGCATTCAAACTGACACTAAATCCCAAGATTGTTTTCAATATAATAACTTACTTTTAATATAACAGGTTTCTTATTCTATTGATTGTAGGAACACAGGTTGAAAAATTATGAAATAGGGTGCCCAAAGCCAAAGAAGCTAGAAAGTATTTGATGAAAATACTAAATGATTTTTCCAGCAATTTTGCTAAGTCACTTCAGTCGTGTCCAACTCTTAGCGACCCCATGGACTGCAGCCTTCCAGGCTCCTCCATCCATGGGATTTTCCAGGCAAGAGTACTGGAGTGGGGTGCCATTGCCTTCTCCATTCCAGCAACTTTAGAGGACATGAATAACATGGTTATTTTAGGGACAGATGAAGAAAATAAAATCGAGGTCAGTTAATACTTTCAATGAACATTTTCCATGAAGTAAGAAAGGTAATCACCAAGAGCCACTAATGCCTCAAACAAATGGAAAAATAAAACAGTTTATAAATAATCAACAGGTAACACAGCTTCCCAGGTGACACAGTGGTAAATCCACCTGCCAATGCAGAAAGCACAAGAGATATGGGTTTGATCCCTGGGTGAGGACGGTCCCATGGAGTAGCAAATGGCAATCCACTACAATATTCTTGCCTGGGAAATCCTATGGACAGAGGAGCCTGGCACTCTACAGTCCATAGGATCACAAAAAGTCAGACACAACTGAGTGACTGAGTGCACACACACACTCACACACACCAGGATAAAGTACCCTTGGCAGATATAAAGAAGTATAAACGTGAGAAATAGTTTTACTACAGAAGCCAATAATCCTTGTTTAAAACATTTCTCATTTTCCATGATTTCAACTATAATCTTTTCATACTTGAAAACAGCTTAAACATTGTAAGGACAACGAGGCAGTATTCAAAAGAAAGTGGAAGGCTACAGCAAAAAAAAAAAAAAAAGAGTACTCTCCTTCTTTGTTCTAGTTTTTTACAGTGTCTTACTTTGGTATCATTCTCTTTCCATCTGACTTCAGTACATCACACTGACAAATGATTAAGTTACAAAAACAAATTTAAAATATTTTTTAAAACCCTGAGAATTTTCTATTACAAGATAAATGCTAGCAAAGTTTAAATTAATCAAAGAGAAATGGACAAATATGCTCAATTTATAAGATTGAAAAATTCTTCAAATTTTTTAATAGAAAAGTAATTATCATTTTCCTCAAAGACTAATCATGCTATATCCACACATAGAAAATAACTGGACAAATGAGGCAAACTGAGAAAGACAAACTCAGAACAACAACACAAAAAGACCTCTCTATCTTGAACATTCAGATAATTTATACATGACGTAATTTGTAAAACCTCATATTACCTACTCAATTGTCCCTTTTCAGCATCTACACTAACTGAAATGTATAAAAAATGAAAATGATAATCAGCCCAATTGTCTACTCTGTTTTGAGAACAAAAATTAAGTACTAGGGACTTCCCTGGTGGTCCAGTGACTAAGCCTCTGTGTTCCCAATGCAGGGGGCTTGGGTTCAATCCTTGGTCAGGGAACTAGATCCCACATCCTGCAACTAAAAGGATCTCACATGCCACAATTTTAAAAAAAAAAAAAATCCCCACTAAAGAATCTCTGATGCCGAAACTAAAGACCCTGTAAACCACAATGAAAATCGAAGATCTCATGTGCCACAACTACGACCCAGTGTAGCCAAATTAATTTTTTTAAATAAAGTACGAATACAACATGGATGTTGAACTTCAAATATTTGATATAAGATTGATGAACTTCAAAAATACAGCGCTAAGGAAAGAAGCCAGAATCAAGAGACCGTATTTTAGATTATTTAATTTATATACACCAACCAGGATAAGCAAATCTATAGTGACAGGAAGTAGATTTGTGATTGCCTTGGGCTGGAGGTGGGAATACAGAGTCACTGAAAATGGACAGAAGGTTTCATTTGGGATGATGGAAATATTCTAAAATTAGATTGAGATGTTGGTTGCACAACTCTATAAATTACTAAAATTCATTGACTTGTACACTTAAAAGGAGTGAATTTTATGATATGTAAACTATACCTCAATAAAGTTATTACACAAATTGTTTTGGCTCAGACGGTAAGGAATCCGCCTGCAATGCAGGAGACCCAGATTCAATCTCTGGGTTGGGAAGATCCCCTGGAGGAGGAAATGACAACCCATTCCAGTATTCTTGCCTGGAAAATCCCATGGATGGAGGAGCCTGGCAGGCTACAGTACCCAGGGTCACAAAGAGTCGGACACAACGGAGGAAGTTCACTTTCTTTCTACCAGATACCAATTCAAATTCTGAAAGAGTTCCTTCACCCTTTGCTAATGTAAAATAAAAATAGTTCAACCAAGTGAATTCTCTCCTGTCATTTCTCATGACTGTGGAGGACCCAATAGGGCAGTATTTTTCTCATTTTCCTCTGAAACTTTCCCTATTCAAATGAAGACAAAAATCTCAGCTGAAACCATGAACCTCTGAAACCATCAGCTCTTATCCTCTTCGACATCACTCATAAAAGCTTACAAAAGGGTTAAATTCAGGGATGGGTCAAATTCTGAACTAGAAGAATGTTTACTACTAAACATGTCTGAGCATACCTATAATAAATGTACTTAAACATAACTTCTCTCTCTTAACGTCCTTTATATTTTGGTATATAGATACTTCAAAAAATTAATTTTTGAGACTGTGACTCATAAACTTACTTCCTTAAGTTTTCAAAATTAGTGCTAATGCTTTCTTGAACCTGAAAGGGGCTTCTTTTGGTCTCACTTTTATCTTATCTGCCACATCAGGTTGAGTTAGTCACAATTGTTAATGAGAAATCTCGTGATTAAATGGAGCAATCACAAAACCAATTTGAACAGAAAAAAGTATGACAGTAATAGAAATGACTCTTCTTACCTTTGTGGTTTTAAAAGAGATGTGAAGACGTGACTCCTAACAGCTAAACAGACTTGGAGCCTGTCCAGGACACCTGAGAAGAAAAAGACTACCACCTCAGTTTTAGCCTTTTCCTGGGCACAGACAGGTAACTCTGAACAGCTACTTCCCCCTTTTGCGTTTTATCCATCCCTCCTAGTTCCAGTCCACCAGAAATTCAAGTCTGTAGTCCACTGGTCTCAGTCCCACTCCATTCTCATACCTATATCTCATTCTCTGCATTTACTTTTAAGTTTATCCTCTTTCTTTCTTTTTTCCTTCCTTCCTTCTTTTCTTTCTTTTTTTGAGGAAGGAAATCACACCTCAGAAAATGTTTTCAAGAGAGGATAAATTTAAGAAGTGCTTACATCAGGAATGTGGTCATTTATACTTTTGTTACTTTGCTATGTTCCAAAGATGTTACAATATATTTACTACAAGATAAAATAAAATTTAAAAGAGGACAAAGTAAGAAAATTGGGATGGGATGTGGACCGCCAGCAAGAAGATAGAAGAAAAATAGAAAAGTCAAGAGAAAGCCAGAAATCAATTTATAACACAAAATGCACTCTATAAGGTGGAACCCACAGTTAACAAAAAAAATTTTCGGTAACCAACACAAAGAAAATAAAAACTGTTACATATATCACTATTTTGACAAGACAGCAATAGGCCAGCTAAGAAAAGAAATATATATGAGATAAATTTTTATTACAAGCAATATAGTGAATATCTTCAACAATAACTATAACAACAATTTTCATAAAGAAAAGCTCAGAGGGTTAGAATAAGCATGAAAAAAAACCAGTTAACTATGTGCCTGGGAGAGTAATAAAGGTTGCCTAACGAGAAGTGAAATGCTAGTTCTAAAGAAACTCTTAATATTCTCTTCTACTTATCACTGTCTTGTGTTTTCACAATAAAGAATTCTATAATATTGAAATCTGTGTATCTTAGAAGTCTGCTAACCCTATTCTCTACTTGTTGCATATTTGAGCAAGTGATTAATCAACTTTTAACCAACATTTCTAGTATTGAGAAATGTACTATTTTCCAAGGCAATCCACTTTTTGACAATTCTGTTTATTAAACACATATCCCTTATATTGAATCAACATGTGCTCCTACTCACTGGTCCTCTGCCTGGTTTCTGGAGTTGCATAAATGAACTTCACTGCTAGCCATGTGATAGATAGTCTGCTGAATGTTTGTAGACAGCTAGCATGGTACCCTGCCTCTCTGAGCTACATATCTCAGATATCCTGTTTATAAAGAAACTAAGAAAATTCATTATGTGCAGATGCTCATCTTCTCTGAATCAGCTAATACAATGAAAGAAAATTGTGTTTAAAAGAAGAAAAGAAGATATTGGCAAATAAGAGAGAGAGCCAAGGCACATTTTATAAAATAGGCTTTAAGTATCAGATTCCTGAAAAATTAAATTCTTGGGTTTTCACTTATAAGAGGATATTCTTACTAAATAAAACATAAAATGCCCAAATATCCTTATTTGTACAAGCAACAGTCAGTTTGAATAATTTTAAAAGTGAATTATTAAAAGATCTATTTTTCCTACATTTTCTGAAAAGGTTAGAAGGAGTAATTTAGTACTAAATGTTTTGAAAAGAAAAGGGCAAAGCCTCTATTTAAAGGCTTACTTAAATTAGGATCAAATTTTGAGTGGAGGAGAAATAATTAAACTAGTGTTGAGCTATATTTTTTAAGATTTATCTGTTCCTATATAGAAAGAATATTCTTTTAATCCAAAACGAATTCCTCTCATTTGAAGAGAAAAACATTAATTCAACCACTCTTACATTTTACTTACCAAAAAAAACCACGAGTTTAACTATATATACCACCACCACAACAAATCCAAGAATTTACATTTATTTCCACTTTTTAAATCAAATTTCTGAATAACATGTCATGTGAAAGAAAAGAAAATGAATAAAGAGAACGTATCATCAAAATATTTCAAAATGTACACGGGAACCTCATTCACCCTCCAGTCCCTCTGGCTTTCAAAGCTGCACAAAGAAGGACAGCTGGATTGTCGAATAGCTCCCAGTGTCCACCCTTCAGGCTTTGCACACACAATCTAGGGATCACTGGATAAAAAGGCATCCTTTGGTACTCACACCTCCCATCCCTTTTTCTTGTCTCTTGGTGAGTTGTTGGGGCTTATAATATTCTTATTTAGTTCACTCTGGAGTGTGAAATAAGACTGTTATAAAAGAATCCAAAAGAGAAATCAATTGAATGCTACCATGGAGAAAATTGGAAACTATTTAAAGTGCCAAGGTGCAGAACCAAATCTAAGTGTCTATGATCCCTGACATTTACAAAAGCAATCAGAGATCCATGACTCTTTTCAAATATAAAACTCTTTTCCTTAATAGTAATACTCAACTAGACAGTGATAAACAGAAGCATTCGTGAAAATAAATTATCCCATTCTTTGATAATAAATAGATAACAGTATCTGTCCAATTTGGAATCATCCAGTTTCACAGTTTCTTAAGACTAAAGATAGTGCTTGTTACTCTTGTACTTTCCACAAAAAGCATGCCTTGTTTCTTCTAATGAAGAGTTGTGAAGAGACTAAACCAGCTAAAAGTATTCATTCTAAAATGAAATGATGTATCACTAACACATTTTTGGAAAAAAGAAAAATAGAGTAAGTTATGTTTCTTACCCATTTCATTTAAGCAGTACTTTTCTTTTGACAATTCCCTGCAATACTTATCCTAACTTGTCCCGTCACTAAAGACTTAGAAGATACAAATACTTAAATTGGTCATATAATGCTCTTAAATGTCAAAAATTTTGAAGTCAGGAAAGAAGAAAGATTTCAACATATTGACTTAAGGGTACTGCCAACTTTTCTTTTCCATCTCTCTTTGTGCTCTAGCTGTTCACTCACAGTTCCCAAATCAATGAAATTATAATGGAATTGATTTCCATTTGCAATTCTATGGTTGGTTTGTAAAAAAAAAAAAATCCTTCTATTAATAAAAAAAATTAAGTGTTCTTAAGGGTATAACTGAAGAAAACAGACTATTTCACAAACAGTCCTTATACATAAAATATTCAATAGCTCATACAGTCTGGGGAAAGAATGATTTTTAATCTCATAACATTGAACTTTTCATGGGGCCCCCATTCATCTTACTGCTTTCTTCCTTGTTTGTTTGTTTGTTTTTATCATGTACCGTCTATCCAGGGTTTTTCTGGTAGCTCACTGGTGAAGAATCTGCCTGCAACACAGGAGACCCCAGTTCTATTTCTGGGTCGGGAAGATCCCCTAGAGAAAAGATAGGCTACCCTCTCCAGTATTTTGGGGCTTCCCTGCTGGCTCAGATGGTAAAGAATCTGCCTGCAACATGGGAGACCTGGGTTCAGTCCCTGGGTTGGGAAGATGCCCTGAGGAAGGGCAGGGCAACCCACTCCAGTATTCTTGCCTGGAGAATCCCCATGGACAGAGGAGCCTGGTGGGCTACAGTCCATGGGGTCTCAAAGAATCAGACACAACTGAGCAACTAAACACAGCACACACCATCTATCTAAGTATTTAAATTCACGTTTTCTCCACAACCCTGAAGGATTGGTTATCACCCTGACCTCTTTGTTATGCCTGCTGAACATTATAGAGAAAAAGTACAGGAAAGGAGAAAATGATCTATTGGACTCTGTGAGAGAAGGCGAGGGTCAGATGATCTGAGAGAGAGAATAGCATTGAAACACAAATATTATCATAGGTGAAACAGATCGCCAGTCCAGATTCGATGCATGAGACAGGATGCTCAGGGCTGGTGCACTGGGATGACCCAGAGGGATGGGATGGGGAGGGAGGTGGGAGGGGGGTGGGAGGGGGGTTCAGGATGGGTAATACATGTACACCCATGGCTGATTCATATCAATGCATGGCAAAAACCACTACAATTTTGTAAAGTAATTAGCCTCCAATTAAAATTAATAAATCTTTTTTAAAAAGGAGATGATGAAAAAAAAATAAAATTAAAAAAAAAAGGAGAAGATGAATTTACATTATCTCATTTGATTGGAGTAAAAGAACTCTGAGGAAGGGAAGGAGAGGACAGCACTATGACCACGTCCATTTCACATGGAGAGGAGAACTTGGAGGTCCAGAGACTTGCCCTCTTGAGCTAAAAAGTTGCAGTCAGAGCCAGGGCTAGAGTCCCTGTCTTCTGAGCTCTAGTTTAGCAGTCATTCCTTTACCGTGTGTCTTCTCTATACGTTTCCAAGATCCCTAATCCCCATTAAGTTTCATATCTTTCTCTTCATCACAAAGGAAAGAGAAAATCTGATTTGAATCAAAGTATGAAGAATCTGAAATATTTCATATAATTTAAGGGTACATACTTTCTTTAAGTTTCAAAAGTCAGTTATGTTAGGATGCAAGAGAAATAAATCTACTTTCACTGTTTTTACTTAAACTTTTGAAAATTATTTTTTCTTCTGTTTAGATATTATTTAAAATACTGGAGTTCCTGATATTTTAGTACATTTCTGTTCTTCACCTAAAACTGACCATTTCTAACACCTCTGAAGTACTATCTTATGATTTATCTTATGACTGTGAACACAAACCATGAACTAAACCTGAATATAAAGATGTCTTCCATGTTCCTCCTAAATGAACAACCACATTTGTAAAGCATGTTTCACCTATGCAACATCAATCAACAATATCAAAGAGAAACATGGCTCATGTGTACATACACATCTTCATTTTCGTGCGTATCAAGTGTTTGAGGTACACATGACATTTCCTGAGGCTTGTTTGTTTGTTTTCTAAACTTTTTCTTTCATATTGGGCATAGCCACTAAACAATGTTGTGATAATTTCAGGTGAACAATGAAGGGACTCAGCCATACATATATACATGTATCTATTTAAAAAATTTAAAAAAAAAAAACTATTAATCAACATTAGCAACCTTAAACTATAAAATGCTTGAAAGTTTTAATCTGCAGCATCCATGTGCTGCCAGGACTGGCACTACCAATAAGCAGACTCTCAAAGCCACAATATCAAATCTTTCTCCTTTTTATTGTAATTCACAGCTTGATCAACCAGAGAAATGTGGCTTTCACATTATTATTCAGCACAATCTCATCAACTTTATCCTTTAGCAATGACCTTATGATAAGAAACTAAGCCCTTTGAAATAGCATTTGTAATTAATCCATTTCCATAAGATTAACATGTCAAATATCACAAAAATACATGTAACAGCCTTCTGAAACTTCAAACCTCTTGGTCCCTTAAAGCCAGTGTGATCAGTGATTACACTGATCACAGTGTAATCAGCAGAAAATAAACTGCTAGGCAACCCCTGTGTTTTATGTTCATTCATTTATTCATTCATCAAACATTTATTAATATGTCCATGTTGCACACACCACACTGCCAGAGTCTAGAGAAATAGACAAAGAAGGCTAAGGTGTGATTCTGAAAGCATTCACAATTTAGAGAGTAATACAATCTTATTTTTAAAAGATAAGCTACTCCAATGAGCTATAAGAGATATGAATAAAATCAGAGGTCTTAGAAGCATAGATTCAGGAACATCTCTACACATATAACAGGAAATATTCCAAGCAGAAGAAATAAAGTGCTACATACAGAAGCATAACAATTATGATATCTCTGAGAATAACAAGCAATTCATGTGAAACATGACAAACCATCAACACTGTATCCCTCTTCCTTCTAAAGTATTAGCAAAGGTAAGACTACCAGCAGAGTGGCAGAGAACAAAGCTAGAAAAATAGGCCTGACACAGTTTCTGTGTGGCCTTGTACATTATGCTAAGAAGTTTGGAGAGGATTTTTTAGGCATTTATCCAGAGGCTAGGAAGCCACTTGAAGTTGCTAGCAGAAAAGCCACGTGATAAGAAACATGCTTTAGAAAAATACGTGTTGTTACTGATGTACAGAATGGATTGTATAAGAAGAAACTGGAGATATAGAGACTGAGTAGAAGACTACTGAATTAACCCCAACAAAGTTTTGAATAAAAACAGCACTATTGCTAAGGTGGTGGAGAAGGAGAGGTAATGAAAGTGAAAGTGAAAGTCGCTCACTTGTGTCTGACTCTTTGTGACCCCATGGACTATACAGTTCATGAAATTCTCCATGCCAGAATATTGGAGTGGGTAGCCTTTCCTTTCTCCAGGAGATCTTCCCAACCCAGGGATCGAACCCAGGTCTCCCACATTGTAGGCAGATTCTTTACCAGCTGAGCCACAAGGAACGTTTAATCATAGACTTCAAAGTTAACTAACAGTGAGTTAGTGAGTAACTGGGGTAGATGGTAAGGGGGAGAATAATACCAAGTTTTCTGATTTAAAAAGTTATGTGAATTAACTACCTGTGAGGTTGAAACAGGAGGGAAGGGTCCAGGACACAAAATTTGAAAGAATGATAAAAGCGACATGATATGACAAAGACTGGTTAGAACCAACTGGGTCCAAGACAGCAGCATATTTGACTTCTAGTGGACCTTGAGCCTCGTTTTACACCCATTATATTACATTAGCATATGCTAAATGACACATCACAAGCATCATGATACTTCTGAAGTCTACCACTGAAGGCCAAAAAGTGGGTAGTGGAAATCCCCACCCTTTCCCCAAAATAATTGGACTAAAACCTCACACTCATTTGCCTATGAAATTACCCAGCCCATAAACACTAACCACGCCAAATTTCAATGTTCTCTTGCCTACTGAGATGGCCCACACTCTGTCTGCAGACTGTGTTTCTCTCTAAATAAATCCACTTCATATTATCATTTCATCCCCAGATTCTTTTGTGATGAAGCAAGAGCCTGAAATTCATGAGCAACATCTTAGAAAAGCCAGCCAGGAGAACTGAGTAAGCACAGCTTCACTGCTACTGTACTTCCCACCAAGGCTCTCTGGCTCTCCTATTCTCTCCTTCTTTTTCTTATTCTGTTGCCTTTTCAAACAACCTCTCACCTCCCTTGTGCTTGAGAAGTGCTGCCTTACTCTGCTGGAAACGAGAAAAAGAAATCTGGCAGGCATTTTTCAACCTTGTCGCTAGGTTTTCTACTTTTTACTGTTACATATGCACAAGGAATGACAGGGAACTTTTCCAGCCATCCTCCCAGGCAGCTAGGGACCCAGACCATAGGATCTTTCACTCACGGTTTCCCTTATCCACCATTTAACTAACTGTTAACAGGTCCAACTATGTAAAAACATAAAATACTGCCTTACTTAGAGTTTGTGCCATGATCACAGAGACTGCAATCCATTTGGGAGCTCCCTCACCAGCTGGAGATCTGTGCTTATGCCCTCAGGATGTAAGGGGGCTGGCGGGGGATGGTCCAGTGCCACAGGATCCAGGGTGGTGGAACCATCCTTCATTGCCCACCTCCTGGTGTTTGTCTGGCCCCATCCAGGGCCACCCTGACCCCACCCCCATCCCACCGTGTTAGGGAGGGGCAGACAATTCAAGATGGGTGTGGCACATGGCCACACCCCAGGGATACATGCCCCGGCAATGACTCACATTTGCTGTGCTTGCCTCCCCTCCAGTCCTGCAATTGGGAATGTCCTTCCAGGGTCAGAACCCACCATCCCCCTGGCTACAGTCTCAGTGCCTCTGCCTCAGTTTCCACGTCCATTCATGCACCCAGTCCCACTGCCAGCTAGTGGCTAGCCGGAGCCTGTGTGTAGGAAGGGGCGGGGGAAGGATGACACTGAGGCCCAGGGGTGCTGCCCACAACAGGGAAGGGAGAAGAGAGTTGTTGTTGTTTTTCCACAAACCATCTCTCTTAATGGCCAGCGCCTGTTTTCCAAAATTTAACCACCTTTTTAGAGAAAAAGACTGGAACTTAAACAGGTCTCAGAACCATGAGGAAGTCCATTCCAGGGGAACATTTCCCAGAACACAGGGATTAATCTATAAAATCTATTCTTTTTTTTTTTTTTTTTTTTCTTTTTTTTAAAAATATGGAACGCTTCACGAATTTGCGTGTCATCCTTGCGCAGGGGCCATGCTAATCTTCTCTGTATCGTTCCAATTTCAGTACATGTGCTGCCGAAGCGAGCACAATCTATAAAATCTATAAAAAGTCTTCAGGAATGTCAATCATCCTGGGTTACCACAGATGTCAGGATAGGACATAGGCCCTAAGATGCTGGGTCCTGGCCACATGGGCAGTATCCACCCTCACTGTGGATAAAGTCAACAGGACTAGGTGGATGGGGATGCCTGGAACCAGTCCTCCTTTAGAGACTCTCCATGAGACCTCCTAACACGAGTCCTCTCTGGTATAAGAATATTCTCTCCCCAAAGGGACAATAGAAAACACTTCCTCCATCCCCAAGGACTCATCTCTCAGGTGCATTTTTAGTCACTGCTAAAAGTTTTCTCTCCAATACTTTGGCCACCTCATGCGAAGAGTTGACTCATTGGAAAAGACCCTGATGCTTGGAGGGATTGGGGGCAGGAGGAGAAGGGGACAACAGAGGATGAGATGGCTGGATGGCATCACCGACTCGATGGGCATGAGTTTGAGTAAACTCTGGGAGTTTGTGATGGACAGGGAGGCCTGGCGTGCTGCAATTCATAGGGTCGCAAAGAGTCAGACATGACTGAGCAACTGAACTGAGCTGAAAAGTTTTCTCTAGATTCTTTAAAACAAACAAAAAAAGCTCATTTTCTTTTGGAACATCCACCTATAAACTTGAAAACAATGAGGCCTAACCAGAAACTGGGAGCCTCAACTATAGTACAATCCTACAGTTAGACATCTTTTGCAAAGGGTAGGGCAAATGGGCAGAAGCTCCATATGTACAGGCTTTTACAGCCCAAAGAGAAAACCCAGAGTTATGTAGGTCCTATGTTAGGGAACCTTACCAACTGGGGCCCATTCAAGCTAAACAAAAGCCCTCACTAGGGGCAGCCCTAGAAGAACAGGAGCCCCAGACAGAAGACCCAAGCCTCAACACTCTTCTACCATCTTCAACCTCTCCTCAACCCTATAAGCCTCTTTACCATTCCATGCCAGAAATGCATCCAGAGCCTCTTTTCCTCCTTCTGGAAGCAGTAGGTGGGCCTCTGGGAATTACCAGAGTCCATACCCCTTCTTCCTTGTCTGACTTTAACCAATGTCACACCTGCTTAGGCAGATTCTCGAGCAAACCTAGCTGGTTCACCAAAGAATTCCAGCCCAAAAGCTTTCCATCAGCCCCAAACTCCTCTAAGCCTTCTTATTGACACAGACTTCAGTGTTCTTAACAGTAGAGACCAGGTTGAGTAGGAAAAGAAGGAAAAGCATGACAAGGAAGGAATGATGGCAAGCCAAGCTTCTGGTAGCTGTCATAACCCACCTCCTGGTCACCCCAAATGTACTCCCAGAAGACCCCCTCCAGGGAAGGGAACCAGTTTCTGCTGTGGGAGTTTTGAACCCTGGAGCAAGAAATGCTCTGTTTCAGATCAGGCATCCTGATAGGCAGAGTCAATGCCCCTGCTCAGCCTTGAAGCAGTTACAGAAGATGGACCGTTGCCCCTCTGCTTCGGATAAGAATGTGGGAATAAAATCTCTGAGGAAGGAATAAAACAGGAGGGAAGGGGGCAAGGTACAACTTTTAAAAGAATGATGATAACCATGTCATTGTGTGTGCTCAGTCGTGTCTGACTCTTTGTGACCCTTTGGACTATATCCTTTGGACTATATCCCTTCTGTTCATGGGAATTTTCAGGCAAGGATACTGTAATGGGTTGCCATCTTCTCCTCCAGGGGATCTTCCTGATGCAGGGATCAAACCTGCACCTCCTGAGTCTCCCACATTGCAGATGGATTCTTTACCCACTAAGCCATCAGGAAAGCCCTGATAATAACCATTGGACATGACAAAGACTGGTTAGCATCAGTTGGATCCGAGATGGCAGAAGATTCAACTTCCAGGGGACCCTGAGCCTCATACACTCATTGTAATACATTAGCTAAATGACACACCCACCAGCACTATGATAGTTCTGAAGCCAATCATAAAAATGCCAAAAAGTGGGTGGTGGCCCAATTCCTGGAAATCCCTGCCCCTTCTTCAAAATAATTGGTGAATAATCCTCCCACTCATTAGCCTGAAATTGTTTAATAGCTATGTCAGACTCTTTTTCAACCCCATGGACTGTAGCCCACTAGGCTCCTCTGTCCATGGCACTTCCCAGGCAAAAATACTAGAGTGGGCTGCCATTTCCTTCTCCAGCAGATCTTCCCATCCCAGGGATCGAACCTGCATCTCCTGCATTGGCAGGTGGATTCTTTACCACTGAGCCACCTGGGAAGCCCAGCCTACGAAATTACCCAGCTCATAAACACAAATCACGCCATATTTTGGGGCTTCTTGCCTTCTGAGATAGCCCACACTCTGTGAAGTGTGTTTCTCTCTAAGTAAATCCACTTCTTACTATCACTTTGTCTCCAACTTCTTTTGCAATGAAACGAAAACCTGAGATTCACCAGCAACAAGGTGAGGATGCCATAACCAAAATTAGAAAAGAAGTGCATCTTGAGTGGAGAAGGAATGCAGTCATACTAGTTGAGGAAATGAAAAAGTATTTGTGAGGGAATGAGCTCAGGAGAAAGAATGCTGGTACAGGTTAGAAGTGAAAACTGTAGAGCCCTTGGCAAATAGGTAGCACTTACAATCATATTGTTAAATGAAATTGCCTAGGAAAAGCATGTAAATATAAATAAAATATTAAATAACCTTCTTTAGTTCCTCTTAAAATACAACCTCTGCAATACAAAAGGTGCAAACCGGAAAATGTTCAATATTTAATATCCTCATCCTTCTAAGGCAATAGAAAAATTAACTAGAAATATATACAATGCTGTCAGCACTAGCCACTTTACTGTTTAATTCATTTATTGCTTCAACAGGGAGTGGGGAATAGGTGATCAAAAGAAGATTTAGTAATGATCTAAATAAGTAACCAGAAGTCCCAGGATAGGGGTAAAAAAAATAGTTAATTTAGGAAAATATGGAAAGATATATTCTTAACAATTTCTTATTTTAAAAAGTTGTTTTGTTATATAATAATGATAATGGCTTACATTTGTCTAGTGTTACTAGAGTAACATTAAGCATTTTGCTAAACTCTTTATATGCTTAGTTTACTTAATCCTTATAACAAAACTGTGAGCTAGATACTATTATAATTCCCATATTATATGTGAAAACTAAGGTTTATAGAGATTAAGTATCTTACCCAAAGTTACAAAGAATATAAATGAAAAAATTGAGATTGGAAGACAAGGCTCTAACTCCAAAGTACTTCCTCTCAAACACCACCCTGTGCTTCCTGGTTCTGTCCATATTAAATACTTCCTGATTTTAGATTCAGTTTTCTTCATTGAGCAAACATCTAAGTCTACTATCACTACTTCTATTCAACTTGAACTAGAACTTCAAGTCAGGGCAATAGGTAAGTAAAAGAAAAAATGGGCATCCATTTTGGAAAGAAAGAGTAAAATTCTATTCATTCAAAGATAACGTGATCTTGTATATAGACAAACCTAATAAACTCACTAAATAATTCAAAGACAATGTGATCTTGTATAGAGACAGCCCTAATAAACTCACTAAATAAAAAATACTGTTAGAACTAATAAATAAGTTTGGCAAGGTCACAGGATATAAAAGAAACAAACAAAAATCAATTGTATTTCTATACATTGTCAATGAATAATCTGAAAATGAAATTAAGAAAACAAGCCTATTTTAAATAGCATCAAAAAGAGCAAAATGTTTTACAGTAAATTCAACCAAGGAAGTACAAGACTTGTACACTGAAAACCACAAAATTCATTGAAAGAAAAACAGCCTATGTGCAGGGCTCAGAAGAAGCATATTGTTAAAATTGTAATACTCCCCAAATTAATCAACATAGTCAATACAACCCCTATCAAAACTCATACCAGCTTATATGCACAAATTGGCAAGCTGATCCAAAAATTTATGTGGAGATACAAGTGACCTAATTACAAGGGACCCAACCACTTCCTAATTTCAAAAGTTACTACAAAGTTAGAGTAGCCAAGAGAGTATCACTTCAGTTCAGTTCAGTCGCTCAGTAGTGTCTGACTCTTTGTGGCCCCATGGACTGCAGCATGCCAGGCTTCCCTGTCCATCACCAACTCCCAGAGCTTACTCAAACTCATGTCCGTCAAGTTGGTGATGCCATCCAACCATCTCATCTTCTGTCATCCGCTTCTCCTCCCAACTTCAATCTTTCCCAGCATCAGGGTCTTTTCCAACAAGTCAGTTCTTTGCATCAGGTGGCCAAATTATTGGCATTTCAGCTTCAGCATCAGTCCTTCTAGTGAATATTCAGGGCTGATTTTCTTTAGGATGAAATGATTGGATCTCCTTGCAGTCCAAGAGACTCAAGAGTCTTCTTCAACACCACAGTTCAAAAGCATCAATTCTTCATCACTCAGCTTTCTTTATAGTCCAACTCTCACAAGAGACAGAAGTATAGGTCAATGAAGTAGAATTGTGAGTCTAGAAATACACCCATATTTTTATGGTCAATTAACTTTTAACAAAAATGCCAAGAAAATTCAATAGGAAACGGATAGTCTTTACAATATGTGGTCCTAAAACAACTGGATTAATGAACATGTGAATGAATGAATGAATGAGTAACTCAAAATGGATAGCAGACATAAATGTCAGAGCAAAAACTATAAAACCATTAGGAGAAAATATTGGAATAAAACTTTGTGACCTTGGGTTTCTTAAATATGATAAATAGCAAAAGAAAAATAGACAAATTGAACTTTCTCAAATTAAAAACTTTTTACTTCAAAAGATACCATCTGAAAAGTGAAAAAACCACCCACAGAATGGGATAAAATATTCACAAGTCATATATTTAATAAAAGTCTTATTATAGATATATGAATAATTCTTACAACTCAATTTAAAAAAGACAACCTTAAAATGGGCAATGGATTTGAATATGTTTCTCAAAAAAAAAAAGATACACAAGTGGACAATAAACACGTGAAAGATGTCACTAGTCACTGTGGAGATGCAAATCAATTCCACTATGAGATATCATTTCACACACACTAGGATGGCCATAATCTTAACAGAGTGTATTAAGTATCAGTGAGGATGTGGAGAAACTGAAACACTCATACATTGCTGGGAGGACTGTTAAATGGTGCAGCCACTTTGAAAAACAGTTTGATGGTTCCCTGAAATATTAAATATAGAATACCTTATGACCCAACAATTCAACTCCTTGGTGTTTACCCAGAAGAGATGAAAACATATGTCCACACAAAGACTTATACACAAATGCTCACAGCAGTGTTATTCACAACAGCCAAAAAAGTGGAAACAACCCAAATAGCCAACAACTGATAAATGGGTAAACATAATGTGGTACACTCATACACTAGAATATCATTCAGTCATAAAAATGAAAGACTTGCAGCAGTTCCCTGGTGGCTTATTGGTTAGGATTCAGTACTGTCACTACCGTGGCCCAGGTTCAAACCCTGGTTGGAGAAGGCCCACAAGCTGTGTGGCGTGGCCAAGGGGAAAAAAGTACAATTCAGGAAAAATGAAAGACTGATTCACACAACAACACGAATATTAAAAGCATAATTCTCAGCAAAAGAAGCAAAATATAAAAGGCCACATATTGGATGATTCCATTTATATTAAGTGTCCAGAATAGGCCAGTTTATAGAGACAGAAAGTAGATTAGTGGTTGCCCCGGGCTGGGAAGAGAGAAGACAGCTGCTGCTGCTGCTGCTGCTGCTAAGTCGCTTCAGTCGTGTCTGACTCTGTGTGACCCCACAGACGGCAGCCCACCAGGCTCCCCCGTCCCTGGGGTTCTCCAGGCAAGAACACTAGAGTGGGTTGCCATTTCCTTCTCCAATGCATGAAAGTGAAAAGTGAAAGTGAAGTCATTCAGTCGTGTCCGACTCTTCGAGACCCCATGGACTGCAGCCTACCAGGCTCCTCCGTCCACGGGATTTTCCAGGCAAGAGTACTGGAGTGGGGTGCCATTGCCTTCTCCAAGAGAGAAGACTAGAGAGTGACTAATGATGGCTACAGACAGAGTTTTTTTTCTTTTCTTTAACTGTGTTAAAATATACATTTAAAATGTATCACCACCATATTTAAATGTAGTTTGATGGCATTAAATGCATTCATATTGTTGTGCAACTATTATCAACATCCATCCCCAGAAATCATCTTGCAAAAACTCTGTACCCATTAAATAGTAATTCACCTTTCCCCCTCCCCTCACCCCCTGACAACTACACACACCTCAAGGTTCAGCCATGTTGCAGCATGTGTCAGAATTTCTTTCCCTTTTAAAACTGAATACTGTTTCATAGTATATATGTACCACATTTTGTTTATCTATTCACCCACTGATGGACATTCCACTTGCTTCCACCTATTGCTGTTATGAACATGAATGCACAAATATTTCTTCAAGACCCTGATTTCAATTCTTTGGGGTTTACACCCATAAGTGAAATTATGGGATCATATTAGGTAGGGTTTTTTAATGATGATGACAATGTTCTTGAGTTATGGTAGTAATGGCTATACATCTCTTTAAATACATAAAAACCACTGAACTGTACATTTCCAAAAGCTGATTCATATTTGTCAGAAAACAGCAAAATTCTGTAAAGCAATTATCCTTCAATAAAAAATAAATTAATTTTACAAAAAGTGATTATATTTCTCTTTTGAAAGAAAGAAATACAGATGCTTATGCATTTGCTGTTTAATGATAAGTCAAATGAGGCACTTTAGCCACTAAATTCAACAAACAAAAACTGTTGTAGTTTTATAAACAGTAGATAAAAGAAGAAATGGGGGAAGTGAAGATGGAAGAACAGAGAGAGAAAAAGACATAAAAAGATTTTAATAGACGAGAAAAAAATAAAAATGGACATACGCTCACACATAAATTTAGGTTAAAATGTAAATATCCAAATCCTTTCAATCCTGACTGATTCTCATTTTCCCACTATACCACCCCACCATAACTCCCTCAGCCCTCTTTCTGATTTTTTATTTCCCTCTCACATAAGCATGTGAATCTGAATTAAAGTGCTCATGTTATGATCTCCAACTCACTTAACTTGTAAGGATCAAAGTAAATTACCATTTATTAAGCAGAACAGTTAGCTGGAAAGAAACTTGATTTAGGAGTCAGAAAGCTTGGGTTCAATTCAATTCATCTATTTTCCAATCTCATATGCTGTCAAGCTGAAGCACTGAGAACAGTGCCTGTGGTTGAAAACTCTGAATTTCTCATCATATTAGTAGTAATTGATTAAAAGATCTAATAAAAGGCATTGAGAATTCAAAATAGCATCTATGGTTCATGTCAAGATGTGCCAACTACAAAATGCTATGAAATCAATACAACCTTAGAAGGGAAACTGCAGTTGGCTAAGAAAACTTTAAGAGATTTGCATGACAGGCGTGCATAGGTGACAAAGATGACAGAGGTCACAAAGTTAGTGACCTGTTGGGAACAAAATAAAAGATATGAGCCACTTCTTAATATACAATGACTTTTAACTTATTTCTTATGAAATATAATTGACACATCATCTGTACTGCTATTTTCATTGAACTAACATGGGACTTTTCCAGTTTCATTGTCTGCATTCTAAGCACAATTTTTTAAATTTTTATTTTGTATTGGAGTAAAACAGATTAACAAACAATGTTCTGATAGTTTCAGGTGAACAGTGAAGGGACTCAGCCCTACATATAGATGTATTCATTCTCCCCAAAACTCCCCTCTCATCCAGGCTGACACATAACATTGAGCAGAGTTCCATATGTCTAAGAATAATCTTAAAGACTTAAAGGTAATGTGAAGGAGGTGTCTACTAAAAATATTAACACTTCCTTAGATGTTCTAATAATTAAAATCTTAATCCCACTGTTATTGACTCTGTAGAACCTATGTTGTTTTTCATACACACCAAAAAAATGGGAGTGTGGAGTCAAAAAACAGAAGATGAAAATAAGTGACTGACTGGAGACTCCAGTCCTTACTTTCTCTCATAAGTTATCATTCTTATTAATCTTATCACTCACTACTCATGTTCCTCTCTATTCTATAAGAGGCTGGCTGGGCTTTAGAATTCAAACAAAAGAATTAGAACCTCTGACAACATTAGGTTCCCTCTCCAGTGTGGCAAAAATTGGCTAGAGCTGGGTTGCAGGCACCCTCTAAATGGTTCATGAGTTCTCTAGAGTGACACATTTCCATCTGACCTGTTTCTTTCGTTTATGTTCCCTACTTGATCACCACAGGGCTTCTCTATTAGATTGAGTCTTAAGAAATTCTAACATGTAATGGCCTGAAAGAAGAAGACAGATTTGCCGAGGAAGTTGAGAAGGAGTCACAGAGATAGGAGGACAACTTGGAAGTGAGGTGAAGAGAGTGTTGTCAGAAAAGGAGAGTGACCAGTGTGTTTCACATGTGGCCAAGAGAACAAATGAGACAAGAACTGAGATATACTCACTGAATTTAGACTCTTAGAAGCTGGCAATTTTACCTTTTTTTTGTGGGGTTTTCTGTTGTGGTTTTGTATTTGGTGGTTTGTTTCATTTTGTTTTTAAGTTGGATCCTACAGCTATATAGAAGTGGGTTTAGGAGCTTCAGAAATTACTGACTTGAGTAATGCTCTCCAACCCCTACCCCTTAACTCATGTCCACCTGGAAACTGTGACTTTGGATGCAATTTTTGCAGATGCAATTGTGTTAAGATGATGTCATATTAGATTGCTTGTGCATGCTCAGTAGCTCAGTCGTGTCCAACTCTTTGCAACAACAGACTATAGCCTCCCAGGCTCCTCTCTACATGAGATTTTCTAGGCAAGAATACTGGAGTGGGTCAAATGACTCTTGTCCTTAGAGAAGAAAATTTAGGCACTGAAAGACATCAGATAGGAGAACACCATGTGAAGGCAGAGATAGAGATTGCATCCACAGGCCAAGAAATGCCAAGGGTTTCTGGCAATACCAAGAGTGAAGAAGAGAACAAGGAAGGACTCGTCCTTGAAGACCTCAGAAGGAGCACAGCTTTGCTGACACCTTGATATTGGATACCTAGCCTCCAGAACTGTGAGAGAATAATGCCTGTTATTTTAAAATATACCAAGTTTATGGTGCATTGTTATAACAGTGCTAGGAAGCTAATGTAGGGAGTGAGAAAATTGAAACCATGAGTACAGAGATATTTGAAGAAGTTTGGGTAGGTGTACAAGAAAAAGATAGGATGTTACAAAGAAAGAGAGAATCAAAAATTGATCATAGTAATTAGACATCGTACACTTTTTTTCCAAAACTTCTTGGTTGCTGCAGTGTAGATATAGAGAATTGAAGAGTAAGGTTTACTGAAGAGTAGAATTTCATTGAATAGTTATAATGGAAAGACAAAGGGATAAGAATTTATAGATTCATAGTTTTACTGAAATGAAGAACTATGGACTCCATACTGCCTAAGAAGGAAAATTAAGAAAAAAGAGGATTGATGGACTTGGAGAAAGTAAAGGGGTCAAAGAACCAGAGAATATCATTAAGTCCATGTTACGGGCTGAAAGGTATCCTCCTAAAATTCTTATGTTAGAGCTCTAACTCCCAATGTGACTGTATTTGGAAACAGGGCCTTCAAGGAGATAAGGTTAAAAGAACTCATACGGGTGGAACCCTACCTAATCCAATAAGACTAGTGTTCTTATAAAAATTACAATAGACTCCAGATTTCCTAATCCCACTTCTATTGAACTGCTGTGAAATAATTCTGATTTTTATATGTCTGCTCGATTTTTTTTTAATTTAAACTTGTTATATTATATTGGGATATAGCCAATTAACAATGTTGTGTTAGTTCCAGGTGAACAATGTAGGGACTCAATCATGCATACATATGTATCCATTCTCCCTTAAACTCTCCTCCCATCCAGGCTGCCACATGACAGGCTCAATTTTTATTTTTAATACTGTGTTAAGCTGACAAGTTATGTGTTTCAGTTTTGGCTTATAGACTATCATTTACAGTGTCTGCCTCAGAGTCTCTCCATGTCCACAACTTCAGTTGCTAATTCAATACCAGCGTTTGTCAAATTTTCTTCTCCTCCAATTTACATAGCATTAGTCGCTCAGTCATGTCCAACTCTTTTTGATCCCATGAACGGTAGCCAGTCAGGCTCCTCCATACTTGGGATTTTCCAGACAAGAATACTGGAATGGGTTGTCATTTCCTTCTTCAGGGGATCTTCCCAAACCAGGGATTGAACCCAGTCTGCATTGCTGACAGACTCTTTACTGTCTGAGCCACTAGGGAAGTCCCAAAGTACATGTTTTGGCTGAGACAAAACATTTCAGGACCTCTCAGTTCAGTTCAATTCAGTCACTCAGTTGTGTCCAACTCTGTGAGACTCTACGGACTGCAGCACATCAGGCTTCCCTGTCCAACACTAACTCCTGGAACTTGCTCAGACTCATGGCCATTGGTCAGTGATGCCATCCAACCATCTCATCCTCTGTCATCCCCTTCTCCTCCTGCCTTCAATCTTTCCCAGCATCAGGGTCTTTTCTAATGAGTCAGTTCTTCGTATAAGGTGGACACAGTGTTGGAGCTTCAGCTTCAGCATCAGTCCCTCCAATGAATATTCACGACTGATTTCCTTTAGGATTGACTGGTTTGATCTCCTTCCCAGTCTAAGAGACTCTCAAGAGTCTTCTCCAACACCATAGTTCATCGCAGCATTGTTTATAATAGCCAGGACATGGAAGCAACCTAGATGCCCATCAGCAGATGAATGGATAAGGAAGCTGTGGTACATATACACCATGCAATATTACTCAGCGGTTAAAAAGAATTCATTTGAATCAGTTCTAATGAGATGAATGAAACTGGAGCCCATTATACAGAGTGAAGTAAGCCAGAAAGATAAAGATCATTACAGCATACTAACACATATATATGGAATTTAGAAAGATGGTCATGATAACCCTATATGCAAAACAGAAAAAGAGACACAGATGTACAGAACAGACTTTTGGACTCTGTGGGAGAAGGCGAGGGTGGGATGTTTTGAGAGAACAGCATGTATATTATCTATAATGAAAGAGATCACCAGCCCAGGTTGGGTGCATGAGACAAGTGCTCGGGCCTGGTGCACTGGGAAGACCCAGAGGAATCGGGGGGAGAGGGAGGTGGGAGGGGGGATCGGGATGGGGAATACATGTAACTCCATGGCTGATTCATGTCAATGTATGACAAAACCCACTGCAATGTTGTGAAGTAATTAGCCTCCAACTAATAAAAATAAAAAAAATAAAAATTTAAAAAAAAAAGCATCAATTCTCACATCCATACATGACTACTGGAAAAACCAGACAGCTTTGACTAGACAGACCTTTGTCGGAAAAGTAATGTCTCTGCATTTTAATATGCTGTCTAAGTTTATCACAGCTCTTCTATTAATTTCATGGCTGCAGTCACCATCCACAGTGATTTTGTAGCCCGAGAAAATAAAGTCTATCACTGTTTCCATTGTTTCCCCATCTATTTGCCATGAAGTGATGGGACCAGATGCCCTGATCTTCATTTTTTGAATGTTGAGTTTTAAGCCAGCTTTTTCACTCTCTTCTTCCACCTTCATCAAAAGGTTTTTAATTCCTCTTTGCTTTCGGCCATAAGGGTGGCATCATCTGCATATTTGAGGTTATTGATATTTCTCCTGGCAATCTTGATTACAGCTTGTGCTTCATCCAGCCCGGCATTTCTCATGATGTACTCTGCACAGAAGTTAAATACGCAGGGTGAGAGCACACAGCCTGACGTACTCCTTTTCCAATTTGGAACCAGTCTGTTGTTCCATGTCCAGTTCTAACTGTTGCTTCTTGACTTGCATACAGGTTTCTCAGGAGTCAGGTAAGGTGGTCTGGTATTCCCAATTCTTTAAGAATTTTCCACAGTTTGTTGTGATCCACACAGTCAATGGTTTTAGCACAGTCAGTGAAGCAGAAGTAGCTGTTTTGCTGGAGTTCTCTTGCTTTTTCTATGATCCAATGAATGTTGGCAATTTTATCTCTGGTTCCTCTGGCTTTTCTAAATTCAGCTTGGTCATCTGGTTAGCCAATCCCCTAATCAAAATTTCTATCTGGAGACCTCAGAGCACCTCAAAATCAACACGACTATAAGTCTCATGATTTCACTCTCCAGACCTACTCCTTCCTGTTCCAGTGTTTCTAACCTTGGCAAGTAGCACACTCACTCATCTGCTTGTGAAAGCCAGAAGTCTAGAGGTCTCTCTCAACAACTCCCTGTCCCTCGGCCTTTATATCCAAGTCCCACAATCTTATCTCCTAAGCATCTTGGTCTTACCTTACTGGTTCTATCTCCTAGTGTTAGTCGATCAGTTGTGTCCAATTCTTTGTGACCCCATGGACTGTAGCCCACCAAGCTCCTCTGTCCATGGGACTTTCCAAGCAAGAACACTGGAGTGGATTGCTATTTCCTTCTTCAGGGGATCTTCCAAACCCAGGGATCAAACCCAGGTCTCCTGCATTGCAGGCAGATTCTTTACTGTCTAGCCACCAGGGAAGCCTTCTATTTCCTAAGCATCACTCAGATCTGCCCTCTCACAGCTACTAATTTATTCCCAACTTTGATCATCTCTTCACCATCACAATGCGATGGCCTATTAGCTGATCTTTCCACATTCACTCAGTTTGAATTCAATTCAATCATTTCTCAGCTGCAAACAGTGTAGTGTGATCTTTCCAAAACACAAAACTGATCATGCACCCATGCTTCCCTTCTCCCTCTAGTCCCAATAACTTTGCACATCCCCAAAATCCTTAACATTGCCTACAAGTCCCCATGTGCTCAAGCCCTACACAACTCTCCACTCACATCTCTTCACAGTTCCTCTCACTCCCGGCCCCAACCTCAGACCCCTATTCCAGTCACACTCACACTGAATTTCTCTCAACTTTTTGAATGTATCATATTAACTTCCATCATGGAATCTTTGTGCATGCTGAAAAGATCTTCCTTTCATCCACAAACCACTCTCCTTACCCTTTTCCCTAATAAAAGGATCTTCGCTCAAACACCACTTAGCCTTTAAGACCCAGTCTAAGACTTTGCTGTTGTCCTCATAAAAATGTATGTCTTCACGTAACAGCCTTATCTCAGTTTGTAATTAAATATTCTTCAGGGTGATTATGTGACTAATGTCTGTCTCCCCTACTAAGTGAAAATTCCACTTATTCATCACTACTAATTGACTAAGTATATTTTTTTGTCATCCTTGATTTCTATTACCTAACATAGTGCATGGCACATTATAGGCAGTTAACAAATATTTGCTGAAATACTAAAGGCTACATTCTTCCTAACTAAAACTGCCTTGCTCATAGTCACTGAGAAATAGGCAAGTAGTCACATTTTTTGCCATAATGCCAGCAAACTGCCTACCAGGGCTGGTTAGACCAAAAGGAATACAGTTCTTCCTCAGTATCTGTAGGGGACAAGTTCCAGGAAGCCAGCAGATGCCAAAATCCAGGATGTTCAAGTCTCTTATATAAAAACAATATAGTATTGGCATGTAACCTATGTACATCCTCCCATATACTTTAAATCATCTCTGGACTACTTATAGGATACAGAATAAAATTGCAAATTCTATATAAATAGTTGTAACTACAATGTACATGCTATATAAATAGTTCTCATACATGGCAAATTCAAGTTTTCTTTTTGAAATTTCTAGAATTTTCTTCCCCAAATATTTTCTATCCATGGTTGGTTGAATCCATTGATGTGGAATCAGAAAATATAGAGGGTGAACTGTATCTCTTTATTAGTTACTTTTTACTGTTTTGACTAACCCAGATAACCATGATGATGTGATCACTCACCTAGAGCCAGACATCCTAGAATGTGAAGTCGAGGGGGACTTAAGAAGCATCACTACAAACAAAGTTAGTGGAGGTAATGGAATTCCAGCTGAGCTATTTCAAATCCTAAAAGATGATGCTGTGAAAGTGCTGTATTCAGCAAATTTGGAAAATTGAGCAGTGTCCACAGGACTACAAAAGGTCAGTTTTCATTCCAATCCCAAAGAAGGGCAATGCCAAAGAATGTTCAAACTATGGTACAATTGCACTCATTTCAAATACTAGCAAGGTAATGCTCAAAATTCATCAAGCTAGGCTTCAACAGTATGTGAACCAAGAACTTCCAAATGTACAAGCTGGATTTAGAAAAGGCAGAGAAACCAGAGATCCAACTGCCAACATCCACTGGATCATAGTTAAAAAAAGAGAGAGAGGGAATTCCAGAAAAATATCTACTTCTGTTTCACTGACTATGCTAAAGCCTTTGACTGTGTGGATCACAACAAACTGTGGAAAATTCTTAAAGAATTGGGAATACCAGACCACTTTACCTGCCTCCTGAGAAACCTGTATGCAGTCAAGAAGCAACAGTTAGAACTGGACATGGAACAATGGACTGGTTCCAAACTGGGAAACGGGTACATCAAGGCTGTATATTGTCACCCTGCTTATTTAACTTCTATGTAGAGTACATCATGCAAAAGGCCAGGCTGGATGAAGCACAAGCTGGAATCAAGATTGCTGGGAGAAATATCAATAACTTCAGATAGCAGATGACACAACTTTTATGGCAGAAAGTGAAGAGGAATTAAAGAGCCTCTTGATGAAGGTGAAAGAGGAGAGTGAAAAAGCTGCCTTAAAACTCAACATTCAAAAAACAAAGTTCGTGTCATCTGGTCCCATCACTTCATGACAATGTAAACAGTGATAGACTTTATTTTCTTGGGCTCCAAAATCACTGTGGATCATGATTGCAGCTTGCTCTTTGGAAGAAAAGCTATGACAAACCTAAATAGTGTATTAAAAAGCAGAGACATCACTTTGCCAACAAAGGTCCACATAGTCAAAGCTATGGTTTTTCCAGTAGTCATGTACAGATGTGAGAGCTGGACAATAAAAAAGGATGAGTGCTGAAGAACTAATGCTTTTAAACTGTGGTGTTGGAGAAGACTCTCAAGAGTCCCTTGGACAGCAAGGAGATCAAATCAGTCAATCCTAAAGGAAATCAGTTGTACTTTGGCCACCTGATGCAAAGTGTTAACTCATTGGAAAAGATGCTAATGCTAGGAAAGACCGAAGGCAGGAGGATAAGCGGGAGACAGAGGATGAGTTGGTTGGATGGCATCACCAACTCAGTGGACTTGAGTTTGAGCAAACTCTGGGAAATAGTGAAGGACAGAGAAGCCTGGCATGTTGCAGCATGCGTTCACAAAGAGTCACATACAACTGAGCAACTGAAGAACAACAACTGTATAGCAAACTATGCCAATACTTAGTAGCTTAAAGCAACAGCCATTAATTTACCTCTTGGTTAAATAGGACAGCAATTTGTCCTGGAATAGACTAGTTGATCTGGTTGATTTGGGCTAGACTTTGTTGGGCCCATTCATGAATTTTCAGTAAGCTGCCAGTGCCTGGAGGCTGGCTAGTCTAAGAGGGCTTATCTCTGTTCACTTGGTCTCTCAATTTACATCAGCCTAGCCAAGGCATGTGGCAGAGTTCCAAGAGGAATAGAGGAAGAGTTTAAGTCTTCCAAAGGACCAAATATGCAACCCCACTTCTGTTTCCTCCTACTAGCCAAAGCCAGCCTAAATTTAAGGATAGAGAAACAGACTCCATCTCTTGATGAAAGAGGCTACAAAATCACATTGCAAGTATGTTGTTACAGAAAATTGTGGCTCTTTATGCAATCTACCATACCAACTGTGGGCTAGCCGATGACTTATAGCATGGTGTAGAATACAAGGTGAGCTATGACAATAAGATCCTGACTCTCAGGAACACAAGCCTGAAACACAAGCCTGAGAAATGTACAGTGAGAGCTGAAGCTTGAAAGGAGTCTTTCAGCTGGAGATGAAACAGTGACTACAACAGGATCCATATCACCCAAAGCAACTAAAGCAGAGGAAGAGAAAAAATGGTTCAGACACCAAGAGTGACACAGTGATGCCATAGAAGGGACCCTGAGAAAGATCAAGAAAGAAGCTGGAAATTAGAGCTGTTTTTGTTCCACTCAGCCTTTCACTCCCAGTTCTAATCCATACAGAGCCCTACAATAAGCTCCAGCTTTATTCAGGCTGAGTTCTTTGCAACCAAAAGTCTAACCAGATCAGCTTATGAGAAATGTATGTGCAATCTTTTTCCTTTTTCTTTCTTTCTAAATAGAATTAAGCCACCCACTCACCTATCCTTTTAAAAAATGAGAAAAAAGTGCTTTTTGGATGCATGAACAAATTTTGGACTGAGAGAAGCAAGAATTTGATAATGAAAGTTTTGAAATAGTACAGTACACAAGTGATAAAATACAGTTAATTTTTATGAATAAAAATTCTATGAATTTTCTTATATTCATATTCAACTTTCACTCTGTAATGGGTAAATGTTCATGCAGAGGTATGTAAGAGATATATCTTTATGTCCATGTTGCTCTTCTCCACTGTTTTCCACATGAGAACCACTGATACAAAGAAACATAGGCTTCATTACAAGATGTAAACATTGCAATCTACATGAAGGAAATCATATTACAAGCTAAATTTGGATTTGCAGCCAAGTTACAGTCCACTAAATCCTAAGTACTTTTTTTTTCCCAATAAAGCCGAAGAGCTATATTGCATTTCAAGTCTCTTGTTAGAAACTGATGCTAGGAATTGACAAGATAATAGGATGGAGAAAGTTTTCAGATCTCATTTACAGCAGATGGGAGAAGGGTCAGTTTCCTGGGTAATGAAGCATTGTCTGGTTGCCCCTAAAATCACTCCAAACTCTGCCTGGTCCCCAGAGGCTTAAAAAAGCATGCGCATTATCCCTATTCTTCAGAGCATTATTCTAACACCTCAAAAAAGAAAAGTTGTGATAAATGATCTGAGAATTGGGAGATACAAATGCCAAACTTCAAATTTTGGCTTAAAAAAAATAATCCATTCTCCTTTTAAGAGAGAGAGACTCACAATGCATAGAAACAGCTTTTAATTTATATCTAACACTAGATCTTTTGTCTAATTTGTTCTTACTCAAACTAATGAGTCTTGAAAGCTCCCACTGACAACTTGTTGCTAACAAAACACAGAGGAAAATTAGGGGGCACTGCTTCTGCCCTTCATTCCAATTCTATTCTCATGGCTTCATTCTTCCATCTGTAGATACTTTCCATCCACTCTTATCTTGCAAGAAACTGCCTGATCTTGTGAGTCATGTGTTTGCCTTCCCTGGGAAGGCAGGGAACACATTGTTGAGGATTAATAAAGGAAAGCATAGTCCCTAATCTTTTAATTTCAGCATCAAAGAGCTGTCTTTGGCCCCCATGCTTGGTTCAGTTCAGCCCTCATGGAGGTCCCTGCCATTTTGAAGGATAGAAGAGTTTTACAGAACTCCCAGGATTTCTGAAATGACAATTTATATACTATTATGAGTACCTAGATAAGAGACTGACTTATCAGGCTCACCAGCATCCACAGATGTAAGGAGAAACAGGATCTATCTGCAAACAGCATTGTATACCAGACAGAATGTCATACTGAAAACCATAAGACCTGGTGCAGAAATTTCTACTCATAAAAATTCATACAGGCCTAAAACCCTTTCAAGGGTTTACCCACTTCTTTCAAGCCTTTATATCTTAGAGCCGCAAATATCAGGAGCCTGAATATGAACTACTGTTGTGAGCCATATTTTACAAATTTTTAAATTTGTGATTTGCATCAGCTTGATTTATTTGAATCCTGGTCTGTGATCCTAGACTAATTTATAGTGATTAATTCATCATTCATGTCCTCACTGATTCTGAAAAGCTATCCCCACCTCCTTGATAGTTTACTCCTCTCCAACTCACATGAATTTCTCTGTTTGCACCAACATTCTTTAGGCTTCTTTACAGATTTGTGTGCATGACCAGAGGAAAGAAAAATGATTTCAAGAGATATCGAAGTAACATCTTCCCAGCAATGACTGGGTAGGGGAAAAGATTCCCATATCTGCCTGCATACATGGGAAATTTCTAATCCTAAGGTATGTGGCATATAAGAGAGATATTCACATTCTCTTTTTTAAAAGAAAGACTTTAGTGAACCTGACTCAAATTTAGCTCTTAAATTCCATTCCTAATGTAAAATATAATGGAAATTGTGGCATTACTATTAGTAGTGGAAATATTAGTATCAATATCAACAGCCTCAGATATGCAGATGACACCACCCTAATGGCAGAAAGTGAAGATGACTAAAGAGCCTCTTGATGAAAGTGAAAGTGGAGAGTGAAAACGCTGGCTTAAAACTCAACATTCAAAAAATTAAGGCCGTGGTATCTGGTCCCATCACTTCATGGCAAATAGACAGGAGGTAAAAGGGGGGAAATATATGGGGGGAAAAAAGACAGTGACAGACTTTATTTTCCTGGGGCTCCAAAATCACTGCAGACAGTGACTGCAGCCTTGACATTAAAAGACACTTGCTCCCTAGAAGAAAAGCTATGAGAAATCTAGACAGTGTATTAAAAAGCAGAGACATCACTTTGCCAACAAAGGTCCACATAGTCAAAGCTATGGTTTTTCCAGCAGTCATGTACAGATGTGAGAGAGTGACCATAGAGAAGGCTGAGCACAAAGAAATTGATGCTTTCAAACTGGTGTCGGAGAAGACTCTTGAGAGTCCCTTGGACAGCAAAGAGATCAAACCGGTCAACCCTAAAGGAAATCAATCCTGAATATTCACTGGAAAGACTAATGCTGAAGACAAATCTCCAATACTTTGGCCAGCTGATGTGAAGAGCTGACTCATTGGAAAAGACCCTGAGGCTGGGAAAAGTTCAGTGCAGGAGAAGGGGGTGACAGAGGATGAGATGATTGGATGGCATCATTGACTCAATGGACATGAGTTTGGGCAAACTCCAGGAGATAGTGAAGGACAGAGAAGCCTGGCGTGATGCAATTCATGGGGTCACAGAGAGTTGGACATGACTGTTAGTAGTGGAACTATTACTGTTATAAACTCTGCAACATTTCCGTATTTGCTGTTTCTCATTTTTTATATCCCCTGTTTACTACCACACATTTATTAGCAGAAAATTTCTTAAAAGAAAACCTTGTTGCCTGTGTCTGGCATAGGAAGAAAGTAAGGAGTTATGGACTGAGACCTATCTCCCTAGTCCTAGGATTCAAAGTGCTGGGTTGGGTGTGATTATCTCCTAAGAAGAGAAAGATGAAAGAGGGGCTCCTGGAGCTGCCTGGGTAAGGAGGAGCCACACTGAGCCAGAGTAACAGCTCTGGGAGTAAAATAGGAAGGTCTATGTGATGTTCTTCAGCAGCTGTGTTCATTCTATATTCTCAACACTCTTTTCATAATTATCCCAGAACCAGCAGCCCTATCCAGCAGGTTCTCCTGAGAATAAAGCTATAAAGAATGTATTCTTAAGATCGAGATGAGCAGCTAGCGTGCTCTGTGCACCAGCAAGCTGAGTGTCATTGAGTTTTTTGTCTTGTTTTGTTTATATGTTTTGCTTTGGTTTTGATTGAGCATTTGGATTTGGTGTGATTTGCTTTGGGGGCCAGTGTTCATCCTGTTCTTCCACTTCTAATAATGTGCAAACCTCTCCATGGGTCTGTTCCCAACTTTCCTGCTGTCTTCTCTGCTTTCTTGTTTTCTCTTATACACCCATCTTCTCTGACAGTTCTCAAAACTCATTTTGATTATCAATGTATATTCCACTTACATGGTATTTAGTTTTCAAAGTGCCCACACATGTCATATGCATTTAAATCTGATAATAACCTTAGGTGATGTATATTATGATCATCATTTTATAAATAAAGACAATAGTTAAAACCAAATGCTTTTCTTTCAGATCTATTAACATTTAACACTACTGAACACTTGAAACCTTCAAAAAGGGTTTGTGCTAGTCTTTGTATCTGCACTCTTAATTCTCACAGCAGTCCAGTGAGGTAGACATTATTAATTCTCCTTATGTTGCAGAAAACAAGTAACATGCCCACCTTCACATGACTAGGAATCGGCATAGTCTTGGGTTTTCCTGAGGTTACATAACCACTAAGCACCAGAGTCAGGCTAAAACCCCTGTCTTCTGATTCTGAATCAGAAATCTATTACAAATCTATTACAGTTCTTTTGTTTCCTCTTCAAGCCCTGTATCGTGGCAAAACACATTTGGTTGTTAGATTCGTTAAAATATTCGAAATAAAATTTGTTGAAAGGCATCGTAATAAAGGAAGTATTTTCTCTAGAATTTATGCTTCGCACATCAGAAGGCAGTACAGAAAGAGTTAAAAAGACCCCACTGAAGCTGACTCACCCCATAATTTATCTAGTGCTATAAAAATGAAAGACTTCTTCAGATTCCTGACCGCTTAGCCGTCTTAAAGGTGAAATGCCCTCGGGGTCTATAAATAGGTTTTGTTCTTTTCCAGTGCTCAATGTTTCAAAGTGTTTTTTATCTTTAAAATATTAAGTAAACACTGCAAAGTACTTAAATGGGCTCTGGGGGCATCTCGGGTTTGATTCTGGCCCTTCGGCAAAGCTACTGAAGTATAGATCTGGAGAACTAATCAAAAGAAAACTAAATTCACAGCTTTCTTTAAATATTTTATAGCATAATGTGTTAATGTTTCACCTGCCAGCTGCTTCAGCGGGTTTATAAGCAGCTGTCTAAGCGCATGGATTGAGCTGCCTGAATGGTCACCGCATCCACAAAAGCAAGACCCAGGAGCTGGGGAGCAGCCAAACAGAGGAAGGCCCTGGCCCCTGCCAGCTGCAGCCTCCTTTTCTTTCCCAACTTCCCCTCAGTAAGAAAGTACTTTAGGAGCTGCTTGAGATGAACAATAATTGCCAGGGTTTCGTCATCTCTCTGGCAGCAGTGTCCACAAGGAGCACTTAACATTGCACAGAGAAAATGGTTCCCAGCCATCAGCTTCCTCCCCAGAAGCGGCCAACCATTTCACAAATGGGGGCCTGGAGAGAAGCAAGGATGCCTCAGCTCAGACTCATCCCTGCTGCTGCGAAGAACAAAAATTGCGACTAAATACTTCATGTGCCAACAGTACATGTCAGTATCATCATCATCTATACACAAAGGCTTTTTAATAGCAATTCTAAATGAAACTCCAACACATTCCCCACCCATCTGAACTCTCAAAGTTTCAAGAACAAAATCATTCAAGGGATTTATTTTCAAGCTATGTCCTATACTCAGTAAAGGAAAAAGCAAATAAAACCCTTTTTCCACACACACTCACAGACACAAATACTGAGATCCTTTTCTAGATCTCAGAAATACTCACCCCCAAAAGGTTTTTGCGGTAGTTCAGAGAATCTGAACTCCATTTCTCTTTCTGCCTCTCCAAAGATCTAAGTTACTGTTACTTAGCATAGTAAGAAGGGCAAAAACACAGAAACCTCATGCTAAACAATACTTCTGCCCTTCTCCAAAACCCATATGTTGCTCTGAACAGTCCCCAGCTGTCTGGAAACACGTGAGACTTGGATCCATCTGGCATGAAGGGTTGGATCACTCACAACTTCTAGTATCCCTTTGCATTCACTGATTTACATGAGGGATGAGGAGTCTTCAAGGCAAACAACTCAAATGTGGTCCAGTCATAGATGGCATGTCTGACCAACAAAGGTGAGCAGAGGGAGAAGGCAAATTGCCTACAGAGGCCCTAGAAAAGAAATCATTCCAAGCAAAGATGGTGGTATCTGGCATGATGACTCAGCAACAGAGCCTAAAGTTTAGAGGAAAGTGTCAGTTATGGCTGCCTTGAAATAGGTATTTGAACATGCCCATATCCAGAAAAAAGTGAAATAAAAGCAGCCTGCAGTTACAGCAGAGTATACCATGGGCAACCAGGCCAGAGTGGATGGTGTGGTATCCAGTGGGGCAGCGACAGCAGTGACTGAGCACTGATCACTTGTGAAATACCCAGAGACCCACTGAGAAGACTAGAGTCTGAAGAAACTCAAGAGAATGGGGTTGTCATCCTGCCTTGAGGTCAGCATTGGGAGTTATCCAGCCAGAAAAATAGCAAGATTATATTATATATATTATTCTGGATATAGCAGGTTACTGAAGAACAATCACTCAATCATCAAATACTTATTTCTAAAAGGTTATGGCTCTCCACTATAGATGGACAACAGCTACTTGAAGTCCCAGCATGAATTCATGTGGGAACCTCCCTATGTTTTCAGCTGTTCTGAGCTCCTGTTGAATCCCCAGTCATCATTTCAGACAGGTAGTATCTGAAGTATTGATGCATCCAGAAGTATCTGAAGCCCAAGCTAATATCTGCCTAGGTATCTATTGATACAAATATCTCCATACAGACTAATGTGGGGATTTCTAAAATATAAGGTGTTTGACTCTTTTGGACCCTGTATTTGAAAATCTTGTTCTTTTATCTTCAGTGCTACCCTGAATTTTCAAAAAGCAATATAAATTATAAAGAACACATGATTTTGCTTTTAATGGAAAGTATATTTGAGCTTATTTCATTTCTTGACCAAGTCCTTTGAGATATGACATCAAAGAAATAATGTACCCTGCAGCCCAAACATTTTGTTGCTATGCCTTCTCACAGCATGATATCAAAAGTGATAGGGAAAAGTCTCAAACATGTGAAAAAGTAGTAATTACTCCATTTTCTGGCCCCTTTACAACAAAAACCTTTGGAAAGAATTGCCTCCACATATTTTCCTCTCATTCTTTTCTGAATTCACTCCAATCTGTTCTGTCTCACAAATTATATGTTGACAAATCCAACGTCAACTCTTAGTTGTTATTTTACTCACTCTATGAGCAGCAATTGGCACCTTTGTTCACTCTTTTTCTTGACTCCCATATTATTTCTCTGGTCTGGGTCTCTCCCCTAAAGTCCAGATTCATGTATCCAGCTGCCTATCTCACTTCTCTACTTGATAACTAAGGCATTTCAAACTGAACATTTATAAAACCAAAGTCTTCATTTCTTCTTCCTACACCCTGCTCCTCCCCTCTCAGTTTTCCCCAGTCTCAATAAGTGTCAACTCTATTCCTCTGTGGACCAGAAATCTTGAAGTCATCTTTGACTCGCCTCTTTTTCTCAGACCTCATTATTAAATCCATCATAAAATCCTACAAGACTGACCTTCAAATATATATCTAGAATCTGATCACTTCTCACCACTGTTCCACTGTCTAAGCTTCCATTATCTCTTATATGCATAATTGCAATTTTCTCCTAACTGATCTTCCTGTCTTCACTCCCTTATTCCTCAACAGTCTTTATCCACATAGAAATCACAATGCTTCTGCTAAAATACAACTAGACCATGTCACTTCTCCACTCAAAACCCTTGCACAACTTGCTGTGTATCATAAAGTCCAGAGTTCTTCTTACCACATCTCCAAGGTCTGACCTAATCTGGAGCTCACCGTCTCTTTAAAGTCATCTCCCACTACTCTCTCCCTCCTTTCTTCCACTGCATCCATACTGGCCTACTTTCTGCTCCTCCAACAGCCTAGATGTTCCCATCTCAGAGTCTTTGTTCCCACTACCTGGAGTTATCTCCTATTTCATGATTCATTTTTTCCCTTCCTTCTGATCTCTTCTCAAATATCCCTGATCAGAGCTACCTTCCCTGACTCTCTGACTGCTGCTGCTGTTTAGTCACTAAGTCGTGTCTGACTCTTTGCAATCCCATGGGCTGTAGCCAGCCAGGCTCTTCTGTCCATGGGATTTCCCAGACAAGAATACTGGAGTGTGTAGCCATTCCCTTCTCCAGGGGATCTTCCCAACCCAGGGATGGAACCAGCGTCTCCTGCTTGGCAGGTGGATTCTTACCACTGAGTCATATGGGAAACTGACTATCTAACTATTCTATAAGAAAAGAACACCCCCACTTCCACTCTCCTTCCCCTTGCCTCACTATGCTTCTCCTTCAGCGCTAATGATCACCTGACATAATTATTTGCTCCCCGCCCCCCACATTAGAATGTGGGCTTCCCTTGTAGTTCAGATAGTAAAGAATCTGCCTGCAATACAGGAGACCTGGGTTCAACTCCTGGTTCGGGACGATCCCCTGGAGAAGGAGATGGCAACCCACTGCAGTATTCTTGCCTGGAGAACCCCATGGACAGAGGAGCCTGGTGAGTTATAGTCCATGGGGTCACAAAGAGTCGGACACAACTGAGCAACTGAGCACACACACACACCACATTTCATCTCCTCCAAGACTTTCATTTTTACACATTTTAGTATCTCTAAATTGGAGATGCGTCTTATAATGTGCAACTTCTTTTCTTTCTTAGTAGTCCATATAATAGTGGTCTATATTATAATTGACACCTTCAGTTCAGTTCAGTTCAGTCGCTCAGTCATATCCAACTCTTTGTGACCCCACGAATCACAGCAGGCCAGGCCTCCCTGTCCATCACCCACTCCCGCAGTTTACTCAAACTCATGTCCATCGAGTCGGTGATGCCATCCAGCCATCTCATCCTCTGTCGTCTCCTCCTCCTCCTGCCCCCAATCCCTCCCAGCATCAGGGTCTTTTCCAATGAGTCAACTCTTCACATGAGGTGGCCAAAGTATTGGAGTTTCAGCTTCAAAATCAGTCCTTCCAATGAACACCCAGGACTGATCTCCTTTAGGATGGACTCATTGGACCTCCTTGCAGTCCAAGGGACTCTCAAGAGTTTTCTCCAACACCACAGTTCAAAAGCATCAATTTTTTGGTGCTCAGCTTTCTTCACAGTCCAACTCTCACATCCATACATGACCACTGGAAAAACCATAGCCTTGACTAGATGGACCTTTGCTGGCAAAGTAATGTCTCTGCTTTTTAATATGCTATCTAGGTTGGTCATAACTTTCCTTCCAAGGAGTAAGCATCTTTTAATTTTATGGCTGCAGTCACCATCTGCAGTGATTTTGGAGCCCAAAAAAATAAAGTCCTTAGATTCAATGAAATACGGTATTTGCTTTCAAAACATATTTCAAATGAACAAATAAATTTGATTTATAATATTTTTAGAAGTGTGGGGCTCAAGCTCTTGGGCAAATGGCTACTGAATTACAGCTTAACATACAACTTAATCTACTGATTTTGAATGCTTATCTGATTTGCACTGAAATAGGGGTAGCAGGAAAAAAATAGATTAAGAGTATCAAGGAAAGGGAATTGAAATGGCCTAGAGTAAAAAGAGACAATATAGGCAAGAGAATCACCAGAACTTATTAAAAAATCTAAGGTAATTAATCAAGCAGACCTACATAACTCACTAGCCCCTGAGGGAAACACTATATTAACATATAAAACAAAAATTATTCATAATGGTAACCTGAGACCTAGTCATCTCAAAATGAATAAGATATTTAGTATGCTCAGCTCAAGAAGCAGAAAAATAGATAGCACATTTGTGTTAGGTTTCTTTCAAAAAATGGTTAAAATAAAAATAATTAATTTGGCTTTTAAAGTGATAAAATTTAATAATCTGGAACATTCATTTCAGTGGCACACTTACAGCTCTCTTAATGATATTATCATCAACAGGGTAATTCTCAGAGAACTTCTATTGGTATTCACTGTGCTTTTGAACCAAATTCATCAAGACCCAATACAATCCCATACTAGAAGAAAATCTAGGAAACTGCAGTTATGAAAGCTTTTTAACTGAATCTAATCTTACTTCTTATTCTGATAGACGCTCTGAGTTGAAATGTGTTGGAAGACTATTGATCATTTTCTTGTGCTTACATGTTACATGCTCCTGCAAATGAATAAAACTTACCTTTGGCCACTTTGTATGCTTCCTGCAAGATGATGGAGAACATTTTTTTCATAATTTTCTAATTGTAATTTTTTCTATGATATTTATACAACCTGTTAAGTTTTTTGTATCATCATAAGTTTCAAAAAAGTTTTATCTACATGAGAAAATAAAGTAAAGTCAATAGGTAAATTGTATGTAGTTGAGAGAGGAGGATGGGTTGTAGTTTGGGGCAGAGTTAAGAGTATCTTACTAATTTCAGTTCCATATAAATGCAGCCTCATGTTGTTCATATAAAGTCAGTATTATCAATAGAGCTAATTTCTCACATCTCAGTTACTAAAATATTCATTCCTTGGTATATCTGCTCTTAAAATGTGTAATAAAAGAATCCATTCATCAAAATGCTAAGCGATTACATAGGGATTTGTTGTTCTGTAGTCTCTAAGACATGTCCAGCTCTTTTGCGACCCCACAGACTGTAGCCTGCCAGGTTCTTCTATCCATGAGATTTTCTAGGCAAGGTTACTGGAGTGGTTTGCCATTTCCTTCTCCAAGGGATCTTCCCCACCCAGGCATCAAACCTGCTTCTTCTGCATTGGCAGGCACATTCTTTACCACTGAGCCACCAGGGAAGCAATTTCTAAAAGAATCATTATGAGGAGACTAAATTATACCAGTAAAGAAATCTGAAAGATATGTGTTACATAGAAAAATTTGATCATTATTATTACTATTACTAGTTTATTGTTGCTGTTATTATTAAGAAATCAGAAAATTGGTTTAAAACATCAACCTAGGAATTAAAGGCAAAAGATTTAATAGAATCTCCCCTTAGGCTGTTTCCACAAGGACTCTGAGTATGAGCAGGGAATAAAGGCTGACCTCTCAATTAAGTAGTGGAGGGAATGAGAAAAAAGAATGTGGAGGGTTGACTGCATTAGTTATCCCCCCCACCCATCCCTTCTTGTACACTTGTCTTTGCCCTGTAAATTTGTATGGCTCTTCCACTCTAGGCAGGATATTCTGTTTCATGTTTAGTTTCTTGGCTCAGCCAAGTGACTTACTTTAGCTTTAGGGATGTTATTAAGAAGAAGTGTGAAAAAGCACACATTTCCACTTGATTTTTATTCCTCTGCCTCTGCCACAAGAACATGCCCAAGCTAGCCTGCTAAAGGATGAGACATGGAACAGAGCCTCAGTTGTCCTAGCTAAGACTTTCCTAGATTAGATTATAAGCTGTCCAACACTAGAATAGCGAGAGATCCCAATCATGATCAGTCAATACATGAATTACCCAAGCCAAGGCCAAAAACACCATCCAGTTCACCTGAAAATGCATAAGTTAAATAAACGTACTGCTTTCGTCACTGAGTTCTGGGTGGTTGTCACACACATTATGGTGGCACCAGGGCCTCCCTTGTAGCACAGTTGGTAAAGAATCTGCCTGCGGTGCAGGATACCCAAGTTCAATCTCCGGGTTGGAAAGATCCCGTGGAGAAGGAAATGGCAACCCATTCCAGTATTCTTGCCTGGAGAATCCAATGGACAGAGGAGCGTGGCAGGCTACAGTCCATGGGGTTGCAAGAGTCAGATACTACTTAGTAACTAAACCACCACCACCATGGAACTAATACAGAATTTGATATGGTGCTGAGAGGAAACAGTGAGAAGACAGATGTTATAAGTCCTTGTTGGTGAAAAAGACTATACAAAGTGATAAAATAAATATTAAAAATAAAATATTAAAATTATCTAGGGGCTGGGTGCTCGCCTTTCAATGCATTAAGGAACAAAGGACTGTGTCCCACTACAAACTCAGTCTTGGAAAATCTAAGGAATGAATTGAACAGTGGCAACTTGAAAACAGAAGGGAAACCAGGCAGACGGCCTGGATGTGCAGCAAGTGGGAAAGGAGAATAGGGGAAATTAGCCTGGCCCTGAAAAAGTCCTTTGGGTTCAACAGAAGAAAGCTCCAAATGCTTCCCCAGTACTTATTCTAACAGATTTCCTTGGATCATTCTAATCTTTCAGTCAAGCAAATAGCATTATTTTTTAAATGCTCTTTCTCTTTTTCAAGAGTACGTGCTCAGTCGCTTCAAACATGTCCAACTCTTTGCAACCCAATGGACTGTAGCCCACCAGGCTCCTCTGTCCATGGGATTCTCCAGGCAAGAATACTTGTGGGTTGCCATGCCCTCCTCTAGAGGATTGTCCCAACCCAGGGATGGAGTCCATGTCTCCTGTATTGGCAGGTGGATTCTTTACCTCTGAGCCACCGAGGAAGATTTTATTAGTCTTTCTCTTTCTAATAGTGTCTTTCTCTCTTATTAGTCTCCTATTCATTTTCATCATCAAAAATCTTACTTCCTTTCTTCTCACCTTACTATTGAAAAATAACCATTTTTCTAGCCTAACCTAGTCCACTCTCCCATCATGAAATCTACTGTTAATACTGCTACCAGATAATTTTTAAAGCAAGTTTAATCATTTTTCTTTGCTGCCTAAAAATCTTTAGTGGCTAATTGTGTGTTAAGTTACTTATACTTGGATCACCTTTTCATTTAAGACTCTCCAAGAAATAGCTACAACCTTCCATTCCAGAATGGATGGATGGATGGATGGATGGCTAGACAAATAGATAAGTAGACAGACAGACAGATGACAGGTAGATAGTTAGATAGAAAGAAAATAGACTCAGAACTTAAACTATTAGTCACAAGAACAAGTTGATTTTATGTTTGGGGTTACAAATGTGACTTTGTAGGGGTGGCTTTATATACATATTTCTGAGCTCCATATTTAGAGCTCTGAGGAGCATTGAGACTATAATTCAGTAATCTTAACTTCAACTTTACATTGACTGTAAAGCTTTTGAATTCTCCTTCGTATCTGAATGAGATCCTTGCTGGGTACAGTAATCTGGGTTGTAGGTTATTCTCTTTCATTACTTTAAGTATGTCTTGCCATTCCCTTCTGGCCTGAAGAGTTTCTATTGATAGATCAGCTGGGAATCCCTTTGTGGGTTATTTGTTGTTTCACCCTTGCTGCTTTTAATATTTGTTCTTTGTGTTTGATCTTTGTTAATTTGATTAATATGTGTTTCACCTTAGGTTTATCCTGTTTGGGACTCTCTGGGTTTCTTGGACTTGTGTCACTATTTCCTTCCCCACTTTGGGGAAGTTTTCAGCTATTATCTCCTCGAGTATGTTCTCATGGCCTTTCTTTTTGTCTTCTTCTTCTGGGACTCCTGTGATTCGAATGTTGGGGCATTTCACATTGTCCCAGAGGTCCCTGAGGTTGTTCTCATTTCTTTTTATTCTTTTTTCTTTTTTCCTCTCTGCTTCATTTATTTCCACCATTTTATCTTCTACCTCACTTAGCCTATCTTCTGCCTCTATTATTCTACTGTTGGTTCCCTCCAGAGTGTTTTTTGATCTCATTTATTGCATTATTCATTTTTAATTGACTCTTTTTTATTTCTTCTAGATCCTTGTTAAACATTTCTCGCATCTTCTCAATCCTTGTCTCCAGGCTATTTATCTGTAACTCCATTTTGTTTTCAGGATTTTGGATCATTTTTATTATCATTATTCTAAATTCTTTTTCAGGTAGATTCCCTATCTCCTCTTTTGTTTGACTTGGTGGGCATTTTTCATGTTCCTTTACCTGCTGGGTATTTCTCTGCCTTTTCATCTTGTTTAGATTGTTGTGTTTGGAGTGGCCTTTCTGTATTTTGGTGGTCTGTGGCTCCTTTTTATTGTGGAGGTTTCTCCCAGTGGGTGGAGTTGGATGATTGGCTTGTCAAGGTTTCCTGGTTAGGGAAGTTTGCGTCGGTGTTCTGGTGTGTGGAACTGGATTTCTTCTCTCTGGAGTGCAATGGAGTGTCCAGTAGTGAGTTTTGAGATGGGTCTATGTGTTTGGTGTGACTCTGGGCAGCCTGTATGTTGACGCTCAGGGCTATGTTACTTCATTGCTGGAGAATTTGCGTGGTATGTCTTGCTCTGGAACTTATTGGCTCTTGGGTGGTGGTTGGTTTCAGTGTAGGTATGGAGCCTTTTGGATGATCTCTTATTACTTAATGTTCCCTGTAGTCAGTTTTCTGGTGTTCTCAGGTTTGGGGCTTAAGTCTCCTGCCTCTGGATTTCAGTCTTATTCTTCCAGTAGCCTCAAGACTTCTCCAACTATACAGCACTGATAATAAAACTTCTAGGTTAATGGTGAAAAGATTCTCCACAGTGAGGGACACCCAGAGAGGTTCACAGAGTTACATGAAGAGGAGGAGAGGGAGGAAGGAGATAGAGGTGAGCAGGAGGAGAAAAAGGGGGACTCAAGAGGAGAGAGACAGATCTGCACAGTTCTCTGTTCCCTAAGTGTTCTCCGTAGCCCAGAACACCCACAGAGATTCACAGAATTGGATTGAGAAGAGAAGGAGGAGGGAGGAAATAGAGGTGATCTGGGGGAGAAAAAGGTGAGTCAAAACGGGGAGAGAGTAATCATCACACTCCTGAATAAAAATGGGTACTGAATATTGGATTCTTAAATGTCAAAAATTGATATCAAATACCAAAAAACAAAGATTAAAAATCTAGAGTAGAGGTTAGACTCTTAAAAATACAATATTAAAAACAAAAACACAAAAACTTTAAGAAATATATATGAAGTTTGCTTTAAAAATAGGGTCTTTTTTTTTTTGCAAGGTTATAGTGAAATGAAAATGAAAATTAAGGAGTAATAGAGGAGTAATAGAGGTCTTTAAAAGAAAATAAAAGAGAAAAATAAAATTAAAAAAAGAGAAAAAAGAAAAAAAATTTTTTTTAATTTAAAAAAAGAGATAGAAAAATATATCTAGGAATTTCTCTGGAGCTGTTGCGGGCAGTGTGGGTTTGGTTCAGTTTCAGATAGCTCCTTGTTCCAGCTTACACTTCTCGATATCTATAGGCCCCTTCCGGTGTAGTCGGTGTTAACTACAGGGATTTTAATCTGTTGCACCAGTCACTTCTGAAGCGGTTCCCTTTGTTTATTTGGCTTCTGTTTGCAGGTCTCTTCAGTGTCTAATTTCCTCCCTGACACAGGCGGGTGGAGGTGGTCTCTTGTTTAGGTTCGCTTGTTCAGTCGTGCTGTGGGGAGCGAGGGGCGCTGCAGACAAATGTCACTGGCCTGTGTGGGGAGCACTCGCAGTGTTCCGGCCACACTGGGTTTGCCCCACTCACAGCGTGTGTGCTTCCCCGTCTACACTGCTCAGGCTCCAGGCTGCTCTATAGGGAGCGGGTCCTGAGTTGTGTGCGGTTCCAGTTTTCAGGTACTCCACAAAGACACAGACTTGGTTGTGCCTTCCCTGTCCGAGCAACTCAGGCAGCCAGGAGCTTGACGGGCACACTCTCCCTGGCACAGCTCACCTTATCCCCTCCACGGTCCCTGCCTCAGTTTCCTGCGCTGGTCTGGTGCGCCTTGTGTCTGTTCTGGGGAGCTGGTCTCTAGCCACAACCCTCCCAGCGGATGTCAACCATCCAGAATCTCAGGAAGTCTTTGGTTAGAAGCTGGGAGCCTGTTTGCAGTTTCGTAGGGAGTGCCGTCTCTGGGGCCGAGTTTGCCCCTTTCCCCTGCCCCCTGCCTCCTGCCTCTGGCAGGGGATGGGCCAGTCCTCCGCCAGCTAGCTCTTCTCTGGGATCAGTTCTTCCTTTGTTCTGCAAACCGGCCACCGGCAGTGTGTTCCTTAGCGCTTTTCACCCGTTAATTTTCTCTCTCTCTTGCTACCCCACAGTTTAAGTTGCTATCTCACGTTAACTCCCTCCAATTGCCCTCAGGGCATTCGGGCCCAGTCCTTACCCTAAGCAATGCCGCCTGCTCCTCTCCGATCCGCCCCCACTTGCTGGTGGCGGATGCGAGCGTCTGGGGTACTTTTCTGCTGGGAGTTGCTTTTAGGCATGTAATCTGTGGGTTTTATTTATTTTTCCTCCCAGTTAGGTTGCCCTCCGAGATTCAAAAAATTTCCCCAGACCCGCCCGTGAGAGGGTTTCCTGGTGTTTGGAAACTTCCTCTATTATGACTCCCTTCCCGGGACAGGTCTCCGTCCCTAGCTCTTTTGTCTCTCTTTTTATCTTTTATATTTTGTCCTACCTCCTTTCGAAGACAATGGGCTGCTTTTCTGGGTGCCTGATGTCCTCTGCTAGTGATCAGAAGTTGTTTTGTGGCATTTGCTCAGCGTTCAAATGTTCTTTCGATGAATTTGTATGGAAGAAAGTGGTCTCCCCGTCCTATTCCTCTGCCATCTTAGCTCCTCCCTCAACTTTACATTGAAATCACCTGAAGGGCTTAATAAATATTCATATTTGGATTCTGAACTGATTGTTATGGAAAATCGAGTTTGTTTTTTTTTTAAATTCCACTGCTATAACTGAACTTTGCTGGAGAATTTTTCTTTCCTTTCTAGTCTTAACGAAGGTGACTGGCCCTTGAACTTTATTGTATAATGCAATGGGAAGTATTGAATCTTTTTCTTTATATTGAAGTATAGTTGATTTGGACTTCTCAGGTAGCTCAGCTGGTAAAGAATCCACCTGCAATGCAGGAGACCCCATTTTGATTCCTGGGTTGGGAAGATCCCCTGGAGGAGAGCCTGGCAACCCACTCCAGTATTCGTGCCCGAAGAATCCCCATGGACAGAGGAGCCTGTTGGCCTGCAGTCCATGGGGTCCCAAAGAGTCGGACATGACTGAGTAACTAAGTACAGCACAGCATATAGATGATTTACAATGTTGTGCTAGTTTCTGGTGTAAAGCTAAGTGATCCAGTTATTTATATATTTCATATTCTTTTCCATTGTAGTTTATTATAAGATATTGAATATAGTTCCCTATGCTATATAGTAGGATGTTATTGTTTATCTGTTTTATAGATAGTAGTGTGTATCTGCTAATTCAAATTCCTAATTTATCCCTCCCCCACCCCATTTCCCTTTTGGTAACTATAAATTTATTTTCTATATCTGTGAGTCTGTTTCTGTTTTGTAAACAAGTTCATTTGTGTCATATTTTAGATTCTACATAAAAGTAATATCATACGGTATTTGGTACTAAAGATTTAAGTACAAAATCTTAACTAATAAGCACATTTCAGAGTGTTGGTATCTGTAGAATAGAAATGTGGACTATGTACTCTATCTTCTTTCTACTATTTCTCTAGAATTCTTTTGTAATAATGGCAAGAGAAAGAATGAGAATTTTGCTTCCATTGAATGCAAATTGATGGGGCCCACATGATATGCAACAAGAGGAAACTTAAAAGACACTAACTGATTGGGTTGTGAGTGCCAGCCTGCCCCAGTCATGTAAAAGCAGATGACCTAGCACATACAAGGTTGTTTGCTCTGCACAGACCACGTTTTAGCTGCCCCAATTATTGCCACATATGAATATTGCAAACTTGGATATCAGCATGACATTCTAATTCCATTTGTTCATGCATCTTAAACAGGGTATCTTAGTGGTTTGAATGAGAAACTATTACTTCTGATAAGAAAAAGAGCAGTTTTCCACAGGGCAAGCTTAACAACTCTTTCTTCAGACTATGTCAGCCCCCTGAGGGACAAATTCAAGGGACTGAATGACTGTAGGGTTAGGCTGTGTGGTTCCAGTTTTTTGGTGGTGCTTTTTTTTTTTTTTTTTTTAAACTCCTCCATCCATTCTTTCCCCTGGCCCCCGGCTAGAATTATCAAAACAGCACCAGTTATGGATCACACATCAGTTAAAGGCTATGGTTTTTCCAGTAGTCATGTATGGATGTGAGAGTTGGACTACAAAGAAAGCTGAGCACAGAAGAATTAATGCTTTTGAACTGTGGTGTTGGAGAAGACTCTTGAGAGTCCCTTGGGCTGCAAGGAAATCCAACCAGTCAATCCTAATAGAAATCAGTCCTGAATATTTACTGGAAGGACTGACGCTGAAGCTGAAACTCCAATACTTTGGCCACGTGATGCAAAGAACTGACTCATTTGAAAAGACCCTGATGCTGGGAGAAATCGAAGGCAACAGGAACAAGGAGCAGCAGAGGCTGAGATGGTTGGATAGTATCACCGACTCAGTGGACATGAGTTTGAGCAAGCTCCAGGAATTGCTGATGGACAGGGGAGCCTGGCGTGCTGCAATCCATGGGGTCACAAAGAGTCAGACATGACTTAGCAACTGAACTGAACTGAATCACAATCAGCAGAAAGATGTGTGTGGCTAATTAGTTCCTTCCCTCACCCCCTTTATGTGATCCTATGAAGCTCAGGTTACTGCTGCCTTGGCCAATGCTTTTTTGAAGGCACTAATGGCACCTGCCTTGTTGGGAGTTTTCTGTACCTTCTGCCTCAAGTGAACAGCAAAAAATATGACTTTCTTAATGATCTTTGATCTACATGATTATAGCTCTTTTGGCCCTAAAATATAGTTCTACTCTTTTAAGTTTTATAAAATCCTCTGAACCAAAACTAACACCAAGTTCCCCAGGAGGCTGGGCCAACAGTAGATTCAGGTGGTGCCTCCCACTTCACAGTGACTTCTTTGTGCCCCAGGACACCCCCAATATTTAAAGCAGCCTCTTTTTTCTCCTTCATCATGAAACAGTCATAAATATAGTATCTGGGAGCCAAATTCTCAGGTCAAAGATCCCAACGGCCACCTCAAAATCACTGCATGTCCTTGTGGTGGTTTGAATCAATTATACAGGGCATTTCTCCCTGGTTTCTTTTGGCCAATCATCTTGCTTTGCCTGACTCTGAGTTTATATTTGGTTTATCTCAGGGTCCTTTCCCTGTGGGTGCACAGATTTCTTAACCAAGATGGATTCTAGCAAAGAGACCTATGGGTAGATAGGTCTTACACCACTTACTATGAGGGGATCTCTTCCCTTTTGACCTCTGAGGAGCCTTTTGTGCACATCCGTACATAGTTAAGAAAGTCTCCTTGACCTCAAGACTGAGAAATATGTGGTCTCTTATCTAGACAGGGCTCAGCTCCTCTCTTGCTCCTGCTATTATCTTCATCTTGGGAGTTTCTGTCCACAGGAGACCAACTCCAGATGCTCAGCCTGAAGCCCATCTATCTCCTGCCTCAAGACAGCTGAAACACAATGACCTTGACTTTCTGGAAGCACTGTTGTTTCATTGAGAGGATCTGTGAGACACACCATTAGTCTCTTTTATTTATTTATTTATTTTTTACCATTAGTCTCTTTTAAAGGGCCCTTTATGTGACTGAATACTACCCTGTGGCATGACCTTTGGTTTTAACAGAAGTTTTGACAGTCACATCCTTTGCTTCTTCTTTAGACTGATGTTCTCCTGGCAGTGCTCTAGATTTGATCTTTGATTAAAAGTTATTTCTTAATTTTGGTACCAGTTGCCATCAAGAAAAACAGAATTTTCAAAATTATCAAGTCTTGGCTCTTTCATACTTTTTATCCCTACTTCAATTTAATTCGTTCTCCTCCTATCTTACTATAAGCAGCAAGAAAAAACCAGATAGCACCTTAAATACTTTGCTTGGAAATTTCCTAAGCTAGATCACCCAGTTCACAAAGTACATTTTCTACATTTCACATTACTACAAGAAATGAGGTTTCTAAGCTTTCTGCCACTAAATAACAAAGACTCCCCTTTTCTTCAATTTTTGCCACCATTCATCCTCAGTCTTATAAAACCTAGAAGGGTGGGATGGGGTAGGGGACAGGAGGGAGGCTCAAGAGTGAGGGGACATATGTGTACTTATGACTGGTTCACACTGTTATATGATAGAAACCAACATAACATTATAAAGCAATTATCCTCCAATTAAAAATAAATTTATAAATAAATAAACAAAAGACAAGAAGACTACTAACAGCTTCTTCAGGAACTTTAGAATTTCACTAACATTTTGCTCAAATTCCAGTTCTAAAACCACTCCTACATTGTAGGCTTTCATCATGGCAGCACTCTATTTCTAGACACCAAAATCTGTATTTATAATTGCTGCATAACAAATTACACCAAAAATTAGCAGCTTAAACCAACAAATATTTATTATTTCATTGTTTCTGGAGGTCAGTAATCAGAAGCAGTGTGGCTACATAATTTTGACTCAGTGTCTCATGTCTCACAGTCAAGCTGACAGCTAAGGCTACTACTATGTCAAGAGTCAACCATTTATCTGGGGATAAGATATCTACTTCCAAGTTCTTGTGACTATCAACAGGCTTTAGTTACTCATGGACTTTCATACTGAGGGCCTCAGTTCTTCTCCATGCCATCTGGCCCTCTCTATATGGCTGTTCAAACCAAGGCACTTTGCTTCCCCTGGCATAAGAGTTGTGAAAGAGAGAGTGTACACACCCAAGATCAAAATCACCATCTTTTTTAACCTAACCTCAAAAGTAACATCCCCCTGCTTCCACCTTTAGAAGTGGATCAATAAGTTCAGCCCACACTCAAGGAGAGAAGATTACGTAAGGGCACGAACACCAGGAGGGGGTGGTCATTACAGACCATTTTAGAAGTTGCCTTTCACACAGACCCCAAAATGAGAGATGGAGACCATGTGGCAAGACAGAAGGAAAGATCACCTGATGAATTTCCAGTCTCATGAGAGATGGCAGTTTCCAGTAGTTGCCTTCTGTTAAGATGTTTCTGAACATTTAAAATAAATGCACCTACTCTTTAGCAACCTCAATTGAATTACTGCTCTTCGTAACCAAATTATTCCTGAGACTAAATCCTATTTTCTTGCAGAATCTGTACTCCAGCTTTGAGACTGAAAGCAAATATAATACACCCCTCTACAATCTAAACAAGACTCACAGTGTCTGAACTGACCTGCAGATGCTGTAGATCAGGCATGTTCTGTATTCTGCTGACCCTGTCAGCAAAAAGCTCTCTGGCAGCACATTAAGGACAGCACACTTATATTAGAAGCTGCACTTTTAATTTCTGTGACATGTAATGAGGCAGTCTCACTAGCCAGAATATCTTATTAGGTCATAACGTGTTAAATGTGGTTTAATCAAGAGCTGCCATTAGGTAGCTTCCCAGTGAACCTCGGATGTAAGAAGATCATATAACAAATCATCTGTGGAATCCCTCTGAAACTGTGCTAAGAAAGACAGGTCAGTTAGCAATGCAAGTAATAATACCCTCATAACTAGTAATAATAATGATGAAAACAGTTAGCATTTATTGAGCACACACATAAGGTTCTCTTATAACTAAAAATGGCTATACCAGAAATGCCCATCGTTTTCTACTCACACACACACACTTTTTAGAAAACTTACTAAACTAAACTAGACCAGGAAAGAGAATTTCCATGTAGTAGTTACTAAGTGCAACTACCTGAAATGGTTACACAATCTTCACACTCCTAAAATTCAGTTACCATTATATCCCCACTTCAAAGCTGTTGCTCTGAAACTTTGAACCAAAGTTTAGCAATATTGAGCAAACAGTCCAAGATCTAATAACTTGCTTCCTGATAGTCATACCCTAGGTGGTTCCCTTTCACATTGTGTCGGGGATGGTCCGTGGGGTCAATCACTATAGCAAAAGTAATGATGAGGGGCTTTCCAGGTGGTGCAGTGGTAAAGAACCTGCCTGCCAATGCAGGAGATGTAAGAGATGCAAGTTTGATCCCCGGGTCAGGAAGATTCTCTGGAGGAGGGCATGGCAACCCATTCTAGTATTCTTGCCTGGAGAATCCCATGAACAGAGGAGCCTGGCAAGCTACAGTCCATAGGGTCACATAGAGTAGGACATGACTGAAGAGACTTAGCACACAATGGTGAATGACTTATGATGTTGGGTCATAAAAATAATTTCACCAACTTCCACTTTGCTCTCTTGGATCACTCTTTATCAGTCAAGCCAGATGCCATACTGTGAGAATACACAAGTCAAAAGAAGAGGGCCATGTGGCAAAGAACTGAGATCTCTTAACCACCATCAACTTGCGAGCAATGCCAGTGATCCATTTTGGAAATGAATCCTCTAGCTTCACTTGATTCATGAGGTGACAATAGCCCTAACTAGCATCTTGACTGTAACCTCATGAGACACCCTAGGCCAGAACTACCCAGGCAAACCACTCCTAAATTCCTGACCTATAGAAACTATAAGATAGTAAATGTTGTTTTCTTGTTAGACATAAATAGATAACTGACATAAGCAGTGAAACTGGGTGCTCCTATCTCAAATTCTCTTATAAATTGTAGTTGGGATGTTTGCCAAGGCTGAGGTTTCCATTTGAAGGGTTGATGGGAAAGGACCTGTTTCTAAACTCATTCTTGCAGCTGTTGGCAAGAATTTAGTTCTTTGCTGGTTATTGGACAGAGACTTCCTTCACTGTCTTATCAATGGGCCTCTCTATAAAGCAGCTTGAGACATGGCAGCTAGCTGTCCTCCCTTAGAGCAAGTAAGAGAGAATAAAAAGAGAGTACCCAAAATGAAAGCTATAGTCTTTTTGTAATGTACTCTCAGAAGGGATATCATACCCAGTCTGCTATATTCTATTTCCTAAAAGCTGGTGATCAAATACAGCTCACACTTTAGGAGAGATTACACAAAGGTGTGAATACCAGGAAGCGAGCATCATTGGGGGTCATTCCCCACACTGGGCATACCACACTGGGTTATGGCTCCAGTGGGAGTGGGCTGGGTTGATGCTTTTCACCATTATACTCTCTGCCTCTCTTAATCTAGTTGTGGATTCCAGTCATAGAGGTAGGTCCCAAGCATTGGGCATGCCCTATAATCAAAGCACTCCTCTCCAGGATATTCACAGAAGGGTGGATAGGCTGCAGGCTGCTCCTTAGTCACTCCCATATTACAGCTGTTTCTACTCCCCAATCATAGTTATACCTCAGGTCACTGTTTAATCAGCTGAACTCAGACTCTATCCCTTCACTCTTCAAAGTACCACCAACTCAAGACTTTATTAACAGACAGCTTTACCATGGCTCCGGGCTAACTGAAATTATGTACTGCCTCTCAGCAGATGTCTTCAAAGTTGAACATTAGCCAGTTCTGTCCTTAAAATTATTTCAGTCCCGTAAGCATTGGCAACTTCTCAGAGGTCACCTTTCATAGAGGTTCCACTTGGGACTTTGTTCCTCACTCTTTAGAGGCAGCACACAGAGCTCTACACTTCAGCTCATATTCTGCTCCACAGTCTGAGGCACATGTCTTAGAGCAGGGCCTCACCCGCCTCATGCTGCACAAAGTGCCATCTGGGCGAGTTGGCGCTCTCTGCCCTTTTACGCTGCTTTCCAGGCCACCTTCTCTGACGTCTAAGCTATTCTTGGAAACTCCTCTGACAAGAAAGGAAAAAAAAATGATGAAAAGCCTACTATTAATCACAATTTACAAATTCTAAGAAAAGTGAATCCTAGAAGTTAAAGAGCTTTTTTTTTTTCTGCTGAGCACATAATTTTTAATGCAATGGTCTTTCACAGACTTGATGAAAGAGTTAAGTGGAGAGTGTGAAGATGAAAAATTAGAAAAACTTGGGAAAAGCTAAATTCCTTTAAGAAAAGGGATATAAAAATATTGGTAGATATAAAAATACTGGCAACCCAATCCAGTATTCTTGCCTGGAAAAGTCTGTGAACAGAGGAGCTTGGAGGGCTACAGTCCATGGAGTCGTAAAGAGTAGGGCATAACTGAGCACAAACAAGGGCCCAACCTAAATCCAGAGTGATCTCATCTCAAAATCCACAATTGACAGGTGCAAAGATTGTTTTTCCAAATAAGGTCACCTTTGCAGACTCTGGGGGTTACAACTTGGGCATACCTTTGGGGGCCACTATTAAACCTGCTGTAATATGGTAACAAAAATAAATAAATAAAGGAGTTGGTAAGAGTCTGGAACCAGGAGTTAGAGGCTGCATGAAGACTGAGAAGAGCTACTTTGCAGATAAAAGATATATCTAATGGGCTTTTCTTTTTTTGGAATGAAATGTTGTTTGCCTGAGACTTAAAACACATTTTCATCTTCCTAAAGTTTACATTACTCACAATTTCCTAATGATATGTGTTTGCTTGGATAGGAGACAGGAATAGAAGTGACACTATAGACATGTTTGGGTTAAAAACTCTAAATTTCTTACTCTATTTCACAGAACACTTTAGTTCTCACATTTCTTCAAATTCTTGTGCATACCCCAAGGCCTATATTCCCATAGCCCCATCAAGAAGATTTGGGCTAAACCAAAGGCAATATGTCCTACTTCTCTAAGAAGAGGCTGTTGTCAGTGGCTATTTAAATAACAATTGTTCTTCTCTATCAAATAAACTTAAAACTCCCCACCAAATTACTAATGTGCATCAGGTTAAGTAACTTTGGTTATATCTCTGGAATTTTCACACATATCATATCATCAAATAACCTAAGAAAACTAGTATTATTCTCCCATTTTACAGATGAGGGAGTAACAGCTTAGGGAGGTTTAATAACTTCTAGAAGGTAATAAAGTAATAAGTAGAAAAAAACAGAAATCAGATCTCTGACACTAGAACTCCACTTTTTTCCCTTCAGCATATATTGCCACAGAAATAGTTTGGTCTCAGGTGAAGCATCAGCAAAGAGCTATCAATATAGAGTATATAGAAAATGCTTGAATTCCTCAGACCAACAAATAATGAGTTTGCTTGTGTTATGCATCCCAATTTTATTAGATTGAAAGCTTAGGGGCATATTGTCCTCAGGAAGAAGATTCACAGGCATTCAAAATGACCAAATATTTAACATATGCAAACCTGTGCCCAGGGCATGATTTGCACCAGTATGATAATTTACATGAAACAGAATTTTTTAATTTAAGAGTTTCAGCTGAGGCTCTGAGTTAGAATAGATAGTTAAATACCAAAGTGATTTTTGAGGAAAAAAAAAAAACTGCATGCATATTTTCAAGACATTATCCAAAGACCAGATCAAAGTCTGGTTTGTACCCACAGGGAGATATAAAATACTTGAAAAAGTACAGTTGGGGAGAGGACTCTGTGAGAAAGATGAGGATGCTATATTAGGAGCTCTAACCCTTCAGATCACCAAAAAGAAAGGATGAAGAGGTTTCTGCTCCTTCACCTCAAGCTTACAGCAAAGAATGCTTCCATGAGATCACCGTGAGAGATAGAGATCTGACTTCTATTAGCTTAGGACACAAAGGTTGACCTCTCCCTAGGAACACTTGGAGAGCTGCTTTGGTATCAAAGGAAAGATGGATTGTTGCTGCATATGAAAGGTATCTGCATTTGCAGTCAAATCATATGTGAGTATTGAATGTATACCAGACAGGTCTCACAGGAGTCAGCTGATAGCCTGCCTAAGGGTTGATAGCCTAGAAGGGTCACCAGGATCCAACAGAAAGAGACTATCGAGACTATCATATCTCATAAGTCATGCTTATTCATACCCCAGTTACAAATGAAACAAAGTTTGAAGAGGTCCAATCAGAGTTTTGTCTTCAAAAAAAAAAGAAAGCTTTTCTTGGTTTAGAACACTTCAACCACAAAAATTACTTTGAAAATGATTAGACTTCATAGCTGACTTTACCTCACAAATTACCCATATGTTCCAGCTCATGTTACAATTTCTTTGGGGAGCATTAAAATGATTTTTCAATTTTCTCACTCAATTTCTTCTATCTCTGCTGAAAATAAGAGATGACATCGTATGATAAGAGCAAATCACTTTAAATTAGACCGACTTGACTTTTGTCTTGCAGTCAATCAAATGCTGATCAAACGTGTTTTTTCTCCACAGAAAAACAAACTGTAGAGAATTATAAAGAAACACTTCTTATATTTCTCAAAATATAGAAGTTTGTTTTAAAATTCCTCTATTTTAAATCTTGTCAAACTGATAAGCTGTGAATTTTAATTTGTCACTTTATCACATCATCAAAACAAGGAAAAAAAGCCAAGAAATTTATTTATTTCTGAAGAATAAACACAATAAGGTTTCTGTTGTAATACATTTCTTTAAAATGTAGAACTGTAATTATTTCAAATAGTCTGTGAAAATTAGCCCTTACTGATCAGCAGATTTTGTTTCTGTGACTTTTTGTCAGTAGAACATAATTTTATGCAGAACTTTCAAATCCATGTTCAGAACACAAAATGCTTTAAAAATATTTTGAGAGAACTAATATAAGAAATATGCTAAATTTATATTTAGCAGAAATTCCAAAAATAAAAGCACATGTTACACAGTTAAATATTAGATTTAGAGCAAACAATGAACAATATATACTATGAACTCAGAGTGTGTTAAAGAATTTGCTGTTGAAGTAAATGTTTATGAATAAATAAATGTGAACCTTACAAGATATGTCTGTCACATACTCTCTGAAATTATGCAGAGGCAGAAAGAAAACTGTAAAATTCACAAATATATGGAAATTAAAGTATATATCCCTGAACAATCCATGGGTCAAAAAATAAAAGGTATAACTTTGATATAAATGAAAATGGGAACACAACCCACCAAAACATATGCAGTGCAAAAGAAACTGTTCTAAGAGAAAAGTTTATAATAAAAAATGCCTACATTAAGAAAGAAAGATCACAAATACACAACATAACTTTACACTACAAGGAACTAAAAAAAAAAATAATAATAATAGAAGAAGAAGAAAACTAAACTAAGCCCAAAGTTAGTAGAAGGAAGGAAATAACAAAGATTGGAGCAGAAACAAACAGAATTGAGACTAGAAAATCAATAGAAATGATAGATGAAACAGCTGGCGGCAGGAGAATGTCCCCACAGTGCACCCACAGGTTTCAGCAATGCAGCAGGAGAGTGCCTTGCCTGTTGTGCACACACCAGCCTCAGGAATGGGAGAACCAGGCAACCACTCACACTTGCCTGCGCCAGCCAGGGACGGGGGGAGTACTGCAGGGCAGGGGGCTAGTGCCCTGCCCGCTCAGCCCTGCCTGTCTTAGCAAGGCAGTAGAAGGGTGCCTCCTCCAAGCCCATGTACCTGCTAAGCAGGGTAGGTGGAGAGTGCAGTAAGGGCATCCACAGCACCTCCATCTCCAAGGAGACTTTCAACTGACTCTCCACAGATGATTTTAGAGTAGCAAATGAGTCCCTTTCCATAGAGGAGGCATTTTTCAGACCTCTTTCTTTGCTGGGTCTCAGAGCAAGTGCGACTGCAGGCAAGCCCTTTGGAAGAGGAGCCCTAGTTTCCCACAGTACTCTGAGTCCTTGGACATCGGCTGCATTGGTTTTCTGGCAGACGTTTTAGGGGTTCACCTCTCCAGTGCAGACCCCATCCGCGTCCCCTGATGTGGGACACCAACCCATCCGTCCTCTGGGAGAAGCACAGGACTAGTGAAATCATTCCGTATTGTGTGTTGCCATGCCAGGGGTGGAGTTTTGCTGAGACTGTGTTTCTGCCTTTCCTACTCAACCTGATGCAGTCCTTTTATCTTTTATTGTGGAGAAGCAGTTGGTCTAGTTTTCAGATCTTCTTCAGAGGGAAATGATACATATGTAGCTATAGATTTAGTGTGTCCATAGGAGGAAGTAAGTTCAGGATCTTCCTACACTGCCATCTTGGACCACCACCCCCTCCAGGTAATTCTGATATAAACTAAAATTTGAGAAGCAGTGGGTTAGCCCAAGAGAACAAAAGCATTTTTGTGCATATGCACAGTACCTCACAGCCTTATAGATCTTGGGGGAAGGGGAGGGCAGGAAGAAAGAAATGCCCCAAGATGACATGATGAGCTAAGGTATCCTATAAGAAAAAATTTAACTTAAAGAACTGAAATTTAGGACTTCCCTGGTGATCCAGTGGTTAAGAATTCACCTTGCAGTGCAGGGGACACAGGAAGATCCCACATGCTGCAGAGCAACTGAGCCCACACACCACAACTACTGAACCTGAGTGCCTAGGGCCCCTGCTCCACAACAAGGGAAGCCACTGCAATGAGAAACCTGCTTACTGCAATGAGTATCCCTCACTTCAACAAAGAGTAGTCCTGCCACAACTAGAGAAAACATGGGCATAGCCACAAAGACCCAGAGCAACCAAAAATAAATTTTAAAAAAAGAAGAGCTGAAATTTAGACAGTTGTGGGATTCCCAGGTGGTGCTACTGGTAAAGTAGCCTGTCTGTGCAGAAGACATGAGACCCAGGTTTGTTCCTTAAGTCAGGAAGATCCCTTGGAGAAGGACATGACAACCCACTCCAATATTCTAACCTGGAGAAACATGTGGACAGGGGAGCCTGGAAGGCTATGGTCCATAGGGTCACAGAGCCCAACACGACTGAAGCAACTTAGCAGAAGATAGATTTAACCCTCTAAAATTCAGAAATATATTAAAAATAATTAAGGAATGTTCAATTTATTTTATGCTCATCATATGATATTTTTAGTTATTTGTCACAGACTTCTTTTTCCATTCTTTCTCCTTTGGTTTAGGGAAGGCACCATGGTTAAGCACAGAGGTTCTGGAGCCTGATACTTCTAACTTCAAACCCCAGCTCCCTTACTATATTAGCTATGCAACTTGGACATATAAACCTCTTTCCATTTCCTCATCTTCAAAAGTGTGTGTTTGTGTGTTCTCAGTCATGTCCAACTCTTTGTGACCCCATGGACTGTAGCCCACCCAAACTCCTCTGTCCATGGAATTTTCCAGGCAAAATACTGAAACAGGGTGCCATTTTCTACTCCAGGGAATCTTCCCAACTCAGGGATCAAACCTGCATCTCTTTCATCTCCTTGGAAGGTGGATTCTTTACCTTTCAGCCATCTGGGAAATCCTAAAAGTTCAGATGACTCATAATTTAGAATCAGTCCTCTACATAGCTCTTGATGAATCAATATTCTGTAACTACTTTCCTATTTTAGTTTTTCAATTTCCTGACATTTTAGTGTACGCATAAGTATGCACACATGCTCAGTCGCTCAATCATGTCTGACTCTTTCCAACCTTATGGACTATAGCCTGCCATAGACTAGGCTCCTCTGTCTATGGAATTTTCTAGGCAAGAATACTGCAGTGGGTTGCCATTTCCTACTCCAGGGGTATCTTCCCGACCCAGGGTTCAAACTCACGTCTCCTGTGTCTCCTGCAATCGCAGGCGGATTCTTTACCACTGCACCACCTATAACTAGAGTCTGCAAATGTAGGCATATAACAATTGAACCTCTTTCATAGAGTTGCTATAAGGGTTAAATAAATTCATACATGTAAAGCACTTGGTCCTCTATACATAGTAAGTTCTACATAAATGTAAGCTATTTAATATGCATTCACTTTTCCACTTCAATAGGATTTTAGGTTATTTACATCTTAACTCATTAAGTTTTAATAAAAGAAGAATTTTGTTTAAAATCTACATATTTAGTACATGGGATTGATTTAGTGATTTCAGTTTAGGATTTAAAAAATGTGACAATATCTTGTTGAAGTACTGGAAAATCCTTAACAATCTTTATTTTATTTTAGTTGTTGAAATTAGTTGTGTTTGAAGGTAATTTATAGCAGGAAGTATTGGGAGGATTATATAAAGGTTTGATACTTGAAGAGTTTAAAGCTGTTATCAAAGGGAGAAACTAGCTGAATAGAAACAAGTTTAATTAGCAAAAAAAAAAGTGATGTGACTGCAGAAGTGTGTGTGTGCGTGCTAAGTTGTTTCAGTCATGTCCAACTCTTTGTGACCCCATGGACTGTAGCCTGCCAGCTCCTCTGTCCATGGGATTCTCTGGGCTAGAATATTGGAGTAGGTTGCCATGCCCTCCTCCAGGGGATCTTCCCAATCCAGAGATCGAACCTGTGACTCTTAAGTCTTCTGCATTGCAGGCAAGTTCTTTACCACTAGTGCCACCTGGGAAGCCCCACAAAAGTATGCTTTGCATCTACAAATGAGAGTCACAGCAGTCAAAGTATGAAAAAAAAAAAAGTGTTGATTGTTATGAAAGTTTCCACAGGGCATACTGAGCCTACAACATTTTTCTTTCATTTCATTTAACTTTCTTCTTGGATATTTTCCTAGGATTTCTGTTAGCACATTCATTGCACTTCAGCCAATGTGGCAACTTCTTCCAAAGCACTTTTCTCAACCAGAGAGTGCATCAGATCACAAGGGGAGCTAATTCAATATATATCCCTGCCATAGCCCAGTCCTAAAAGTTCATCAGACTTTCTCAGAAGGGGTTCCAGGCACACGTACTTAATAGAAGAGTCTCCTCAAAAGGACTGGGATATTCTGCAATTCATCTCACATTAAGCCCTCATCTCCCACCAACCATACACACACATAACTACAAATTACTCTTCTAAATGGCAGCTGGTTCCCCAACAGAAATATTCAAACCACACAAAATAGCACAGTGTGTTCCACACAAAATAGCACAGTATGATTGTTAAAATCTGAGGCTCTGGAGCCAGGTTGGGTTTGAACTCGGGCTCCTGTATGTGTGATCTTGGCCAGTTCATCCTTTAATGCTACTGTTAATTATATCAGCTATAAGTAACATTGAGTGTTTTCTATGTTCCAGGCACTGCAATAAACACTAAACACGGATTAATTCATTTCTACAACAAATCTATGAAGTTGGTGCTATCATTATCTCAATTTTACAGATAAGGAAGTGGGGGCTTAGAGAAAAGGTAAGTAATAGTTAACTTATTTAAAATTATATACTCAAACAGTAATGGAGCTGGGATAGCACCCAGGCTATCTAACACTAGAGATCACGCACTTGGTCAATTCATTATATTGACTTTCTGGAACACAAAAGGAGTAAGAGAGAAAAATCTACTAAGAAAAACAGGAGCTCACAAATCTAAAGTGGAAATCAAAAGGCAAAATGAATTGCAGTATCCTGGCACTGTGCCAGAAAATAAAGTGATCAAAAAATGGGAATGGTGGATAATGTTCTAAGGAAAGTAATGGGGTGGTTGCCCATAAAGGCATTTTACTGATACAAAAGGGATTTCTGTACCAGCTTCTTCCCCACAACTAACCTGTTAAATGAAGAATGGCAGCAGTCATATTCACACTTAGCCTTATTAATAGACTTTTCCTGAAAGCACTTCCAGTATGACAGCTGTTCAGCAGGTCTAGAAATCATCAAGTTCAAAGGTGGGACAGGAAGATACAGGGCTCTGGGAGGGAGGTCTCCAGGGGGAAGGAAAGAAAGGGAGGCTAGAAAAAACAGGGATTATTTTGGGAAAGTTGAGGGAAAGATTGGATCAAAAAATGTAGGCTAATTTTACAAATATGCACCCAAAAATAGAACTTCTTGACTTTGTATTGAACAATATTTACCCAAGTATAATTACAAATACTATTTATGGCTCTCAGCTTTTTGAATCAACCTATGGACTAGTCACAAAAGACCTAATTTGGGTTATAAAACAGATTGTAACTATTATAGTGTTATGAGTTCAGCTGTGAGAAAAACTCAAACTACTGGTGCCTTAAACATGAGAGTTTATTGTCCCTTCATATGAAAAGAGTCTATAAATAAGTGGTTTAGGGCTCTTACATTTCCATCAGAAGAGACCCAGACTTCTTCTACCAAAATGAGGCTTCCACTCAGGACCCACAATGGCTGCTCAAGCATCAGACATAATGTCCACATTCCAGATAGCAGGAAGGGACATTTTCTGGAAGCCACACTGAACACTTCTACTTGCATCCTATTGACCAGCCACATGGTCACACCTAATCACAGGGAGACTGGGAAAGGTGGTTTCTATTCTGGGCAGCCACCTGTCCAACTAAACAGAAATTCTATTACAACTGTAGAAGTGAGGAATGGATATTGGGTGACAATTACCAGCTTTACCCACAGTTATCGTCTATGGCAATGTAAAATAACAGATAATAGAAATTAGAAGATGAATGTAGGAAAGGGAGCTGAAGAAAAATGTATAAATAGTTACAAAACAAGGAGTTAAGAAATACTATTTATGTTTACAGAAAAATTTAAGTAGAAGTAAGAAATTTAAAATACTGTAGTGACATAGTCATTGGGAAGAGAAAAATAATTTGTTGTTCAGTCACTCAGTTGTGTCCGACTCTTTGAGACTCCATGGACTATATAATATGCCAGGTTTCCCTGTCCTTCACCATCTTCTGGAGTTTTCTCAAACCCATGTCCATTAACAGTCAGTGATGCCATCCAGCCACCTCATCCTCTGTCATCCCCTTCTCCTCTTGCCCTCAATCTTTCCCAGCATCAGGGTCTTTTACAATGAGTCGACTCTTCACATCAGGAGGTCAAAGAATACATATTGATAATTAGCATAACCGACCTTATGCCAAGAGCCAACTCATTGGAAAAGACTCTGATGCTGGGAAAGACTGAAGGCAAAAGAAGGGGGCAGCAGAGGATGAAATGGTGAGATGGCATCACTGACTGTGGTGATGGACATAATGGACATAAATTTGAGCAAACTCTGAGAGAGAGTGGAGGACAGAGGATGCTCGCTTACTGCAGTCCATGGGATTGCAAAGAGAAGGATACAACTTGGTGACTGAACAACAACAATAAGAAAGTTAAATCATAAATCTCTTATGTTCTTTCTGGGAAACAGATCTAGGGAGGGAAGAGAAGGGATGGGAAAGTGGGCTGGAAGATAAAAGAGACAGTGAGAGTCAACCTACTAGGAAAAGGGAGCTCATGAATTTAATACATAACAAATTAAAAATTAAAAGAGAAATTCTGCTTTAAGAGAATACAGTAATTCTTAAGAGAGTATTCTCTTAAGAGTATTCTTTAAAAGAATACAGTAATACAGTAAATCTTAATCTCTAAATTAAAGACTTATGAATGTATTCCATTTATGAACTTCCTTCCCCTCACCAAAAACAATCAAAAAAATTTAATCTATTCATGGTTTATATGCACAAAAGAAGTGATAATGATGTAACTTGATTAGAAAAAAGTGAAAATTAAAATTAATTATACATAGAAAAGATACAGTGCCCTTTAGCTTCAAATTCCTTAAAAACGCCAAAAGTCTCTTTCAAAATCCCCTCAAACATTTCTGTCCACTCCATCACCTTTCATCAAGTCTGCTTTTCTAAAAGCACTGACGTTTGGAAAAAATTTTAAACCACCTTATTTTCTTTTATGCATCTCCTTCATTATTGATGCTGAAAATGTCAGAAACACATTCTCTAAATTCTTTTAACATATTCTATGTTTTAAGGATCTTATGTTTTAAGATCCTGAAAAAATGTCACACTGTTTTCATGTAGTTTATATAATATTTTTAAGTATTTCAGTTGCATCATAGGTTAAATAGGCTTGGAATATAACTATCATCTATAGTATAGCTTTTCAATAGGAAAATATGCTCTGAGTGCCAAACAACTGATCTGTAAATCACCTGGAAATGTAAACCCATCCTGGAAGGCCTACTCTGCTCAGATGCCTTAATTCATCTGACCCATGAATCTACAGTTACAACCTAAAAAGTTGATGCCATGATGATGAAGATCTGAACTGATAAATAAGACGAAAACTGACACCAGATGTGACTTTTTTATTGTATACTTCATGCTGTCTAAGAAAAATAGCACACGTTTCTGGAGCAGCGCCATGTTTGAAGTCCTACAATTTTGTGTAACTTCAGCAGAATAGAGCCTGATGTCAGCAACAGTTTTCCTGAGCTAGCCATATGTCTTGAAGGGAGGATGTCAGCTTCTCAAAGAGTATATTATATCCCAAGCAATGCGGTATAAAGTACTAAATTCTATCATTCAACTGTATGGAACAAGATTCAGTCATACACACCTACAATCATGGGAGGTAGTGATAAAAAGATGTTATCAATTTTATTGGCCATTCAATAAAAATTTTCTATTAATTATAAATGATTACCCTTCTGTGAAAGTGATTCAGTAAATAAGTTTTTGTCCATCTAACAGAACCCTAAACTTTAAGAATGAATATTAAAATATGTGAAAATGGGCAAAGACTCTGTAATGCTGTATTTCACCAAAACTTCTTAGAAGATATTTTTCTCAATTAAAATTAACCTTGTGTTGCAGATGCCTAAAACTGAGAAATTTTGAAAGGCCAGGTGTAGCAACAGAGCTTTGAGTTGACTTACTAAGGATTATACTTCTTGGTTCATGTAAAGGGTCAATCTTTTCTGCTAAGTATAGCCATTCAACTTTGTTTACTTACAAAAAATATTTTTAACAATGATACAGGACTAAAGGACAATTTTCACAAATAGCAACTCTTAGGAAGAAAACCTTTGCTAGCCTTGGTTTCTTTTCATTATACATTACGTTGTTCTGTTGTAATTGACAGAAATAAAGTTTTCTTCGGAATTGCTAAGTTCAGAATATTTCAGGCCATCCTGTGACTGTTAGAATAACATATTTAAAAAAATTAATTTCTTTCAGTAGAATTCTTTATATTTTGTTTCTTTTTGGCATATTTGTCTGCAACTTAGCTGAAATTGCTCTGAGTACAATACTTTGGCCACCTGATGCTAAGAGCCAGCTCATTGGAAAAGACTCTGATGCTGGGAAAGATTGAAGGCAGGAGGAGGAGGGGGTGACAGAGGATGAGATGGTTGAATGGCATCACCAACTCAATGGATATGTTTGAGCAAACTCAGGGAGATGGTGGAGGACAGACAGCCCTGGTGTGCTGCAGGTCATGTGGTTGCAAAGAGTCAGAAATGACTTAGCAACTGAACAACTGTTCACAGAACAAATAAGATCCTTGAAGAGACTATATATATTTATTATACCCTATTCATAACTTTTTTCTTGTGTTTTAATTCTACTTTGCAATTTATAAATTTTATGTAAGTTCTGAGTTTGCTCATCATCATGTTTGTATAGTCACTTCTGTCAGGGAAACAAGACTGTTATATTTTCTTGAAAGAACTGCATTCTTCCCTTGAAGATAATGTTTTAGATACTTGGAGTAGGGTTGATAAGTGATCTCTTTGGTTTAAATAAAGGAATCCATCTCCAAAAAGCCTCTTCCTCAACTTGTCTCTTAAATTTCAGTGTTTCTCGTATCTCCTTCCTCCATCTCCCAGATTACCTTAAGCAATCTTCTGAGTTGATCTGAAGTACATTTTCAGTGAGACCCAGAATGCAGGTGACTCCACTGTCTACACCTCCAGTCACATTTCTCCTGAGTCCTACTACCGTAAAACTATCTGCCCACCCCCCCGGAGGTCCCAAAGACTCACATCTATACCTATCTTCTTTACCTCACATTTTATAAAGCCTCCTATGAAGCTTATCTTAATAAATGACACCTCTGTTACCTGAACTGGACATGAGAATTATCCTACATTTTTCCCTTTCTCTAATTCCCCAAGCATCCAATCAACCCCAAAGATCTTATGGATCTGTTATACCAGAATGGTCCCAGCAGACCCAAGTAGAAATATGACACAAATTGCTACAGACCTCCTCAATTCTATGCCCACCTTCTCACCCCCAATTCACATGGGAATCTATTCTCTTAACCTTCAGGGGCTTGGGGAGCTGAAGAAAGAGAAAGGAGATCAGTCTGGTGAGATAGTGAAATGGTATAGAAATGAAAGCAGAACAGTATCTATTTCACCATCAGTTCAAAGGGACTATTCTGACCCTGTATAGAGAATGGGATGCATTACCAGTCACCTGGTTTTCCTGTATTTTATTACACTCCTTCAACTGACCCTCCACAGAACTACAAGGGTAGTCTTTCTAAACCATTAACTTAATGATTTCATTTTCCTGTTAATGAAATATCAAAAACTTCCCATAGCTTCAAAGTGATACAGCCACTTTGCTGCCCTATTCTCCCCATCAGTCCCATGGTCTGGCTCCATCAGACCACTAGTAGTTACCAGAATATATCCTAGTGTTTCATGTCACTGTGATTTCACATGTACTGTCCCCTCTTCTTGGGTTACCCTCCTCCTTCCTCACACAACCAATATGCTAATATTTATTTATTATTTAAAATTATTCAGATTTTGCACTCCAAAGAAAGTCTTCTTTGGCCCCTAGAATAATTTACATACCCATTGTATGTGCTCCCAAAGCATTCAACATTTGCCTCTATCACACTCACCAACTGTTATAAGGTCTTTGAGGAAGTATTAGTCATCTTTCCTTTATCCCTGTTCTGCCTGGCACATAATAAATACAGAATAAATTTTTCTGTATAACAATATAGCTATTTTCATAAATGTATATTTTCCTAGTTCCAAACAAATTGGTATACAAATATGTTTTGTGAGCTCAATCTGCTCAGAAGTTTTATAGACTCTATTCTGGGATATTGAAAGTCACCTCATATACCACACATAAATAATCAATTGTCAAACAGAATACAATAAAGCACACTAACTCCAAAACTGCATCAAATGTAAGCTGTTGTTCAGTGGCTCAGTCATGATCACCGACTCTATGCGACCCCATCAGTTCAGTTCAGTTGCTCAGTCATATCCAACTCTTTGCGACCCCATAGACTGCAGCATACCAGGGTCCCCTGTCCATCACCAACTCCTGAAGTTTACTCCAACTCATGTCCATTGAGTCGGTGATGCCATCCAACCATCTCACCCTCTGTCTTGCCCTTCTCCACCTACATTCAATCTTGCCCAACATCAGGGTCTTTTCCATTGAGTCAGCTCTTCACATCAGGTGGCCAAAGCATTGGAGTTTCAGCTTCAGAGTCGGTCCTTCCAATGAATATTCAGGACAGATTTCCTTTGGGATTGATTGGTTGGATCTCCTTGCAGTCCAAGGAACTCAAGAGTCTTCTCCAACACCACAGTTCAAAAGCATCAATCCTTCAGCACTCAGCTTTCTTTATAGTCCAACTGTCACATCCATACACAACTACTGAAAAAACCATAGCTTTGATTAGACAAAACTTTGCTGGCAGAGTAATGTCTCTGCTTTTTAACATGCTGTCTAGGTTAGTCATAGCTTTTCTTCCAAGGAGCAAGCATCCTTTAATTTCATGGCTGCAATCACCATCTGCAGTGATTTTGGAGCCCGAGAAAATAGTCTCTCACTGCTTCCCTTGTATAATGGGACCAGATGCCATGATGTTTGTTAGTTTTCTGAATGTTGAGTTTTAAGCCAACTTTTTCACTCTCCTCTTTCACTTTCTTCAAGAGACTCTTTAATTCCTCTTCACTTTCTGCCACGAGGGTGGTGTCATCTGTGTATCTGAGGTTATTGATATTTCTCCAGGCATCTTGATTCCAGCTTGTGCTTCATCCAGCCCAGCATTCCTCATGATGTACTCTGCACATAAGTTGAATAAGCAGGGTGACATTATACTGCCTTGATGTATTCCTTTCACAATTTAGAACCAGTATGTTGTTCCATGTCCAGTTCTAACTGTTGTGTCTTGACCTGCATACAGATTTCTCAAGAGGCAGGTCAGGTGGTCTGGTATTCCCCTCTCTTAAAGAATTTTCCACAGTTTGTCATGATCCACACAGTCAAAGGCTTTGGCGCAGTCAATAAAGCAGAAGTAGATGTTTTTCTGGAACTCTCTTGCTTTTTCGATGATCCAATGGATGTTAGCAATTTGATCTCTGGTTCCTCTGCCTTTTCTAAATCCAGCTTGAACATCTGGATGTTCGTAGTTAATATATTGCTGAAACCTGGCTTGGAGAATTTTGAGCATTACTTTGTGGCATGTGAGATAAATGCAATCATGGGGTAGTTTGAACATTCTTTGACATTGCCTTTCTTTGGGATTGGAATGAAAACTGATCTTTTCCAGTCCTGTGGCCACTGCTGAGTTCCAAATTTGCTGGCATATTGAGTGCAGCACTTTCACAGTGTCATCTTTCAGGATTTGAAATAGCTCAGCTGGAATTCCATCACCTCCACTAGCTTTGTTCACAGTGATGCTTCCTAAGGCCCACTTGACTTCGCATTCCAGGATGTCTGGCTCTAGGTGAGTAATCACACCATCATGATTATCTGGGTCATTAAGATCTTTCTTGTATAGTTCTTCTGTGTATTCTTGCCACCTCTTAATATCTTCTGCTTCTGTTAGGTCCCTACAATTTCTGTCCTTTATTGTGCCCATCTTTGCATGAAATGTTCCCTTGGTATCTCTAACTTTCTTGAAGAGATCTCTAGTCTTTCCCATTCTATTGTTTTCCTCTATTTCTTTGCATTCATCACTGAGGGGCTTTCTTATCTCTCCATGCTATTCTTCGGAATTCTGCATTCAAATGGAGGGCACAAACAAAACCTTGTATGCACCAGGACCCAGGAGAAAGGAGCAGTGACACCACAAGAGACTGACCCAGACTTGCCTGTGAGTGCCCAGGAGTCTCTGGTGCAGGCGTGGGTTGGCAGTGGCCTGCTACATGGTCAGGGGCACTGAGTGTGCCGGTGCATGCAGGAGACCTTTTGAAGGACACTGCCATTATCTTCATTACCTCCACCATAGTTTGGTCTCAGGTCAAACAACAGGAAGGGAACACAGCCCCGCCCATCAACAGAAAATTGGATTAAAGATTTAGTGAGCACGGCCCCACCCATCAGAACAAGACCCAGTTTCCCCCTCAGTCAGTCTCTCCCATCAGGAAGCTTCCATAAGCCTCTTATCCTTCTCCATCAGAGGGCAGACAGAATGAAAACCACAATCACAGAAAATTAATCAAACTGATCACATGGACCACAGCCTTGTCTGACTCAATGAAACTATGAGCCATGCTGTGCAGGGCCACCCAAGTTGGACAGGTCATGGTGGAGAGTTCTGACAAAACGTGGTCACTGGAGAAGGGAATGGCAAACTACTTCAGTATTCCTGCCTTGAGAACCCCATGAACAGTATGAAAAGGCAAAATAATAGGACACTGAAAGATAAACTCCCCAGGTCAGTAGGTGCCCAATGTGTTCCTAGAGAAGAGTGGAGTAATAACTCCAGAAAGAATGAAGAGACAGAGCCAAAGCAAAAAAAAAAAAAAAAAAAAAATCCCAGCTGTGGATGTGACTGGTAAAGGAAGTAAAGTCCAATTCTGTAGTGAGCAATATTATATAGAAACCTGGAATGTTTGTCCATGAATCAAGGTAAATTAGAAGTGGTCAAGCAGGAGATGGCAAGAGTGAACATTGACATTTTAAGAATCAGTGAACTAAAATGGACTGGAATGGGCAAATTTAATTCAGATGAACATTATATCTACTACTGTGGGCAAGAATTGCTTAGTAGAAATGGAGTAGCCCTCATAGTCAATAAAAGAGTCCAAAATGCAGTACTTAGGTACAATCTCAAAAATGACAGAATGATCTCTGTTCATTTCCAAAGCAAACCATTCAAGTAATCCAAGTCTATGCCCTGACCAGTAATGCTGAAGTAGCTAAAGTTGAACTGTTCTATGAAGACCTACAAGATCTTCTAGAATTAATACCCAAAAAAGCTGTCCTTTTCATCACAGGGGACTGGACTGCAAAGTAGGAAATCAAGAGATACCTGGAGTAACAGGAAAATTTGGCCTTGGAGTACAAAACGAAGCAGGGCAAAAGCTAACAAGAGTTTTGCCAAGAAAACGCACTGGTCATATCAAACACCCTCTTCCAACAACACAAGAGATGACTCTACATATGGACATCACCAGATAGGTGGTCAATACCAAAATCAGATTGATTATATTCTTTGCAGCCAAAGATGGACAGCTCTATACAGTCAGCAAAAACATGACTGGGAGCTGACTGTGGCTCAGGTCATGAACTCCTTATTGCCAGATTCAGACTTAAATTGAAGAAAGTAGGGAAAACCACTAGGCCATTCAGGTATGACCTAAGTCAAATCCTTTATGATTATACAGTGGAAGTGACAAATAGATTCAAGGGATTAGATCTGATAGACAGAGGGTCTGAAGAACTATGGACGTAGGTTCGTGACATTGTATAGGAGGTGTGATCAAGACCATCTCCAAGAAAAAGAAATGCAAAAAAGCAAAATGGTTGTCTGAGGAGGCCTTACAAATCAGCTGAGAAAAGAAAAGAAGCTAAAGGCAAAGGAGGAAACAAAAAGAAACAACAATTTGAATGTGACCCCATGGACTGCAGCAAATGTAAATTAACTTTTATTAACTCAGCACCTTTTTCATATTTTGGAATGCTTCATAGACATAATTATGAACATCAATTTCCTTTGTATTATAAATAAAAAGAGCTTACATAATGATAACAATTTTCAGCCTTAATCCTGGGATATTTAGTATATTAACATTTATTATTTTTGCCAGAATTAATTCTAAGTTGTATGGCATGCATTTTATAAGGGATGATCTTAGCAATAGTTGTTATTTTCAAACAATCCTTCCAAGAATTTTGAAATAGGAGATATGGAGAGATCCCAGACTCCAACCCAAACTCAGCTGGCATTGCAATGAAAGTCAATTTTTTTTCAAATTGTAACTTAGCTAGATACATCCAAATTCAGAGTTCATTATGCTGTAAAACACATAAAAAAACTCATAAAAAGTCTTGAAGAGCTAAACCCTCTAAAGGCACAAAACATACTCATTTGTCAAAGATCATTTGCTCAACTTGCTGGTGAGCAACTATTTAAACAAAATTAATATGCAAGTCCAAAAGACAAAAATAGTCCTTTCTCCAACTTGCTAAGTATCTTCTATTTTTAAAAATACTAGCTACATATTTTTCCAAATAAACATAAAAGTTCTCTTCCTGAACATTGTACTAGAAACACAGCATCTAACTTAAATATTATAATTTTTGAAAAACCCTTGATTTGAATAAGTCATGTATGCCCAATGAACAATTAGCAGACTCTCTGTATTATAATTTGAAATGCCTTTCACATTAAGGCATGTGTTATTATTTTAGGTATGGAAATGAAGATACTGAGTTGCCACCAGTGTGACTTGCATTTTGAGCTGTTTTTTCAAACAGGAATAATAGGTTTTCTCTTAGCCACTGCTTTTGATCAGTGGCTGGTATGTGTGAGATGGCCACCTGGAATTCTTGCATTGTCTATAACCTCATAATAGAGATTTAGGCATTTGAAAGGATAGAACTGATGACCTTGACTTCAGCCTCATGAATGGTAGAGTTCAACCAACCAATATAACTAATCTTAAAGGTACACTAACCATAACTCAATAAAGCAAATTCCACATTCAGAAATAAAATTGGATGGATGTTTCCAGAGACATTAATATCGTAAGCTCGGTTGTTCTCACTTAAAAATTAAATTTCATTAATGAATATTGCAGCTTCCCTGTGTGCTCATGCGTGCTCAGTTACTTTGGTCATGTCTGTGACCCTGTGGGCAGTAGCCTACCAGGCTCTTCTGCCCATGGGATTCTCTAGGCAAGAACACTGGAGTGGGTGCCATGCCCTCCTCCAGGGGATCTTCCTGACCCAAGGATCAAACCTGTATCTTCTGAGTCTCCTGCACTTCAGGCAGGTTCTTTATGGCTGAACCACTGGCGAAGCCCAACAGCCTCCTAAAGAGCCAAACTAAAAATAAAAAATCCATTAAATTAGCACATACTTCAATCTGAACTCTAGTCCTTTGATACATAAAATCTTGGATGATGGTGTTTGTCACCAGCTAATGTTATATCTTCCCTTTTCAGACAGTTTTTCCCAGATGATAAGTCTCTTCTTCACACTCTGCAATTTTTTATTAGCACTTCTCCATGAAATGGACCTTTTTGTTTTTAACTTTGCCTAGATTAAATTCCCTTTGATGTATATTTGATGTATATGTCAAGCTTCACCTTTGACAAGCTCAGCATTATAGAGCTCCTCACTGCCTCCTTATTCAAATGGCAGGCACAACACTGTTCCCTTCTCTAATCACAGCAGCATCTCCTAAAAGAAGCTATTTCAAGGTTCTCGGGGGGAAAAATCATGTTTAGTCTATTAGAAGACATTTAAGATGGCAGGATTTCATTTTTCTAATATATATACATATGTCTGTGCATGTGTACGAAATCGCTTCAGTTGTGTACGACTCTGCAACCCTGCAGACTGTAGCCCACACCAGGCTCCTCTGTCCATGGGATTCTGCAGGCAAGAATACTAAAGTAAGTTGCCATGACCTCCTTCAGGGGATCTTTCCCACCCAGGGGAAGATTAAACCCACCTCTCATATCTCCTGCACTAGCAGACAGGTTCTTTATCACTAGCGCCCCCTGGGAAGATAGAAGAAACACAAGAAAGTGCTGCTTAAAGCTTTTTGCTTTTATGTTACAAAAGCGACATGAAGGATCAGTCCACAATTACAATTATTGTGGCTTAATTTGACTACTGTGGGACTTGGAATGTAATGTCTAAAGAACACCAACAAGATGAAGTTCAAATGAAGGGTTCAGATCTCAAAGATAAATTCAGAAGTAATAAAACAGCAAAACTGACAAGATTATTCCAGCTTTTGTTTTTCCTGTCAACAGAGGGACATTTATTCACTTTAAGTACTATTTTCAAAGAAACATGACAGAAAATTAAAGAGCTATAAACCTCTACAGAAGGGACTATCACTCAAACAAGAGGAAATAGAAGAACCTAAATCCCAAACGTTTGGAAGATCCTCTAGAGTAGGACATGGAAAACTGCTCTAGTAGTCTTGCCTGGAAAATTCCATGGACAGAGGAACCGAGCATGCTACAGTCTATGGGGTCACAAAAGAGTTTGACACACCAAAATCACTGCAGACAGCAACTGCAGCCATGAAATTAAAAGACACTTGCTCCTTGGAAGAAAAGCTATGACAAACCTAAACATCATATTAAAAAGCAGAGACATCACTTTGCCGCCAAAGTCATAGAGTCAAAGCTATGATTTTTCAAGTGGTCATGTACAGATGTAAGAGTTGGACCATAAAGAAGGTTGAGTGCCAAATAATTGAGGCGTTCGAGTTGTGGTGCTAGAGAAGACTCTTAAGAGTCCCTTGAACAGCAAAGAGATCCAACCAGTCAATCATAAAGGAAATCAACCCTGAATATTCATTGGAAGGACTGATGCTGAAGCTGAAGCTCAAGCTCCAATACTTTGGCCACCTGAGCAAAGAGCCAACTCATTGGAAAAAACACTGATGCTGGGAAAGATTCAGGGCAGAAAGAGAAGGGGGCAACAGAGGATGAGATGGTTGGATGGCACCATTCATTCAATGGACATGAGTTTCGGCAAACTCCAGGAGATAGTGAAGGACAGGGAAGCCTGGTAAGCTGCAGTCCATGGGGTCACAAACAGTCAGCTATGACTGAGTGACTGAACAACAACAAAGGACATGGAAACAACCTAGATATCCATTAACAGATGAGTGGATAAAGAAGCTGAATGAATGGAATATTACTCAGCCATAAAAAGAACACATCTGAGTCAATCCTAATGAGGTGGATGAACCTTCCCGTTATGTAGAGTGAAGTCAGAAAGAGAAAAACAAACATCATATATTAATGCATATATATGGAATCTAGAAAGATGGTACTAATGAGCCTATTTGCAGGGCAACAATGGAGTTGAAGACATAGAGGAGAGCCTGTGGACACAGTAGAGCAAGGAGAGGAATTGAGAGAGTAGCATGGAAACATATAAAAAGCCATACTTAAAATAGATAGCCAGTAGAAATTTGCTGTATGATGCAGGAAGCTCAAATCAGGTGCTCTGTGACAACCTAGAGGAGTGGAATGGGGTGGGAGGTGTAAGGGAGGTTCAGGAGGGAGAGGACATATGTATACCTGTGGCTTATTCATGTTGATATATGGCAGAAACCAACACAATATTGTAAAGCAAGTATACTCCAATTTAAAAAAAGAAATGTATTGTGCAAAGATCACCTGCTGGCATTTAAAGAATAGATGTAAAATGAGAATGAAAAGAAGCCGAGATTCTATTTAGAAGACTAAGTAGACTGGTCTAGGTGGGAGCTAATGAGGGACTGAGCTGAAGTGAGATAATGAGAATGAACGGAACAGAGGTGAGCAGCATCTCTCAAACTGCTAGTTGTGTGGATGTTGATAAGTGATGTGATGGGGGGAAAAGGTTCTTATTCACTTAATTTTGGAAATGCTAGGTTAAACTGAGGTAAACAAGCATCAGGATTTCTGAGAGCTTTTACCATCCTAATGTGGATTAAGAGTCTCCCAGAAGGAGACAAAGAAAACAGCATTGCTCAAAGTGTTTTAAACAGAGAAATTTTTTTTAAAGAAAACACTATTAAAGTAAACTTTCAGAGAAAACTAGTTGTGAAACACCAAGTCAAAGATATGATAAATGTGAAGGATTTTGTGAGTGATTGTACCAACATAGAAAAATATAAGAAAAAGAAGTCAAAATTGACTCCAGATTCACTAAGTGTAGAAAAAGTTGGTTTGTTTCAATACTTCAATTACTGACTATAAACCAGAGTAATATATCCCATCAGTAACAGTAACAATGGTGCACTTGGTGTCCAAACCAAAATCTCTTGTTATGCCATTTCAATAAGTTGAAAGGTCTCTCACAGTGATTGGGGAAACTGTTGCTTCCTAAATGGGTGAACATCTTTCAGTACCAAAAGATTTAAAATTAAGTGTAGAAGTGTTTAGGACTTCCCTGGTGTTTCGGTGGTTAAGAATCTACCTGCCAATGCAGGGGACACAGGTTCAATCCCTGGTCCAGGAAGATTCCAAATGTCCTGGAGCAATAACCTCATGCGCAACTGCTGAACCTGCAACAAGAGAAGCCGCCACAATAAGAAATTCGCACATTGAAGCTAGAGAGTAGTCCCCACTCACTGCGACTAGAGAAAGCAGAAACAAAGACCCAGTGCAGTCAAATAAATAAATAAATAGTGTAGAAGTGTTTAAAAGAGTTAAACTTTAATAATAAGATTTTTTTTTCCTTTGGCACATTGGTATTCTGCATACCTGTATCATTAAAAAACCCCTGGAGGAGGGCATGGCAACCCACTCCAGTATTCTTGCCTGGAGAGTCCCCATGTACAGAGGAGCCTGGCGGGCTACCGTCCATAAGGTCAAAAGAGTAGGACACGACTGAAGTGACAGCACACACACGTACATCATTAAAGAACATTTGGACTATTCAAGTAATATTTCAGACTTATAACTCTAATTTAAAAGGTACAATTGAGTAATTTATTTATTTTACTTTTTCATCATTATTAAGGCATGTTTTACAAGTAAAAATTGTTTATCTATAGGTTATACACTATGAATTTTTAAGTAGTACTTGAATAATTGATTTAGACTGGTGATTTTAGTTGGAATCTTACTATTAAGACAAACCAAATTTTACTGTATTAACAAGTTTACTCATTTTTTTCAGATTTATAAGAATTAAGAGCCTTGAGAAGATTTTGTTTATAAAAATAGATTACAGTGTTTGTGAGATAAATCAAAGGTATTAAATTCAAAAGTAAAGGTTGAAAGGTTTAAGTGAGTCTAATTAACTATGTTTATGAATGTTCCTAAATATTAATCCAAAGCTCCTTTGGATTAAAGTGATAGCTAAAAATTGCTAAACTTATAAAAAGAATAAGATTTGTAAGGTGAACCTGAGAGCTAATGCATGAACTTTTGGGGGTTTTGGTTGTTAGCTTGATATTTTTTTTTCACTTGTAACTTCAAAAATTGAATGATAATTTTAAATATCAAAGTTATCTTTTTCTGCAAATGAAAGCCTCCACAATCTCAGAGAAGTCAGCAGTGATTGATGAGTAGATTATGGAAACCTCAGAGAGAGCCCTTTGGGTAGACTGGTAGAAGCTGAGCACAAAACTTCTGGTGGTGAAGATACAGAGGCAGAGTCATAGATTCTGGTATTACTTTCCTATTGCTGCTGTTGCAAAAAAAAAAAAAAAAGAATAGTACAACTGAGTGACTGAAAAAAAACACAAATGTATTCTCTTACAGATCTGAAGGTCAGAAATATAAGATGAATCTCACTGGGCTAAAATCGAGGAGTCAGGAGAGCTGTTTTCTTCCTGGAAGCTCTGAGGAAGAATTGATTTCCTCACCTTTCTCAGCTTTTAAAGGCATTTTGTGTTCTTAGCTTATGGCCTCTTCACACATTTTTAAAACCAGCAGTGTACCATCTCTGAAACTCTCTTATCTTATGCCTCACTTTTCCGTCTTTTAGGAATCCCTGTGATTATGTTGAGCCCATTCAGATAATCCAGGATTTCCCCATCTCAGGATCCTTAATTCAACCATACATATAAAAATACCTTTTGCCAAGTAAGGTAACATATTTACATGTTACAGGGACAAGGATCTGAACACCTTTGGGAAGCTCATTATTCTCTGACCATGATTATTACTCAAAACACTTAACAAAGAAGGAAGACAGTTTATGGCATTGATACTTTGAATGACAAAAAGTTTATTTTATTTATTTGGCTGTGGCAGGTCAGATCTTTAGGAGACCCTGGTGGCTCAGACAGTAAAGAGTCTGCCTGCACTGTGGGAGACCCAGGTTCGATCTCTGTGTCGGGAAGATCCACTGGAAAGGAAATGGCAATGCACTCCAGTACTCTTGCCTGTAAAATTCCATAGATGGAGGAGCCTAGCAGGCTACAGTCCATAGGGTCGCAAAGAGTCGGACATGACTGAGCGACTTCACTTTCACTTTCACTTTGCCAGATCTTTAGTTATAGCATGTGAGATCAAGTTCTCGGACCAGGGATCCAACTCAGGCCCCTACATTAGGAGTGCAGAGTCCAAGCCACTGAACCACCAGGGAAGTCCCAACAAAAAATATAATGGAAGTACATTTGGTAGGCAGAGAAATAAAGTAGTTAAGAAGGAAGGAAAAACTTAAAAAATAGTGACTAAGTGGGTCCAAGAGAACCCAGATGGAGGGTCACTCATGGAAAGGAAAGATGGAGACTCCTTCTTGGGCCAGGAGCAGAGAACAAGAGGAAGAGTAAAGATGTCAATAGATTTAGATAAAAAAGAAGGAGGTTAAAGGACTTCGTCTCAATAATTTAAATTATTTCAGTGGAAATGAGCAGCCCTACAGATAAGATGAAGGAATTTAAAATTCTAGTTAATATTCCTCCTCCTGAACCCTCCCAAGCTCCTACTCACTTCCTTCAAAATCACTAAATCACCATTAACCCTACTCCATGCCATTTTCATTGGACTTTGTATATATTAATAGTTAACTAAATGTGAAGCAATATAATCTGGATTCAGACTGCCTAGATTTGCATTCTCATTTTATCACTTAATAGCATAACTTGAACTGCATTTTAAGAAAACAGAAAGATAACTTGTCTGTGCCTCAGTGTCTCATATATATAACTAAGATAGTAATAGCATATATATCATAAGATTATTATGAAGATTAAATGTTTTAGCAAATTTTAAATGCTTAGATCAGTGCCTGGCACAGTGGGGGAGGAATATAATAAATATTCAGTTCAGTTCAGTCACTCAGTCATGTCTGACTCTTTGCAACCCCATGAATCGCAGCACGCCAGGCCTCCCTGTCCATCACCAGCTCCCGGAGCTTACTCAAACTCATGTCCATCGAGTCGGTGATGCCATCCAACCACATCATCCTCTGTCATCCCCTTCTCCTCCTGCCCCCAATCCCTCCTAGCATCAGGGTCTTTTCAAATGAGTCAACTCCACGTGAGGTGGCCAAAGTATTGGAATTTCAGCTTCAGCATCAGTCCTTCCAATGAACACCCAAGACTGATCTCCTTTAGGATGGACTGGTTGGATCTCCTTGCAGTCCAAGGGACTCTCAAGACTCTTCTCCAACACCACAGTTCAAAAGCATCAATTCTTTGGTGCTCAGCTTTCTTCACAGTCCAACACTCGCATCCATATATGACCACTGGAAAAACCATAGCCTTGACTAGATGGACCTTTGTTGGCAAAGTAATGTCTCTGCTTTTTAATATAATAAATATTAGCTCTTGTTATTTCCAAGAACCTTTCATGGATTTATATTGATCAATATTGATATTTACAGCTTTATTTGTGAAGCTCAAATTTGTGATGATTTACTCACATATTTATAATTTTTGAAAGTCTATATACACAACTGCAATATGGTAGACATTGATCAACACTGAAAACGTAAAATGCTGGATAAAATATTTTAAAACCTTATTCGATGGATAAGATGGCAAGGAATTAAAGAATAGGCTTCCCCAATGGCTCTGCCATAAAGAATCCCCCTGCCAATACAGGAGACATGGATTTGATCCCTGGGTCAGAAAGACCCCCTGGATGAGGGCATGGCAATCCATTTCAGTATTCTTGCCTGGAAAATCCCATGGACACAGGAGCCTAGCAGGCTACAGTCAATAGTGTTGCAATGAGTTGGACACAATTGAGCGACTGAATATGCACCCATGCAAGCAAAAAACTTAGTAAAACTGAAACCTAGAAGGGAAAATAGAACAGTGAGGTTCATTTAGGCCTTGAGTCCATTTGCCAAACCAGGTCAACCTGAGTTTTTCATTTTTTACAACCTTGAGGGCCTGAGAAGTAAGACTTAAGTTGAGGCATCTAATAAGAAACTATCAGACATAAAAACAGACTTATGGACATGGGGAGAGGGAAGGAGGGGGAAGGGGAGATGTATGGGGAGAGTAACATGGAAACCTACATTACCATATGTAAAATAGATAGCTAATGTGAATTTGCTGTGTGGCTCGGGACCTCAAACAGGGGCTCTGTGACAAGCTAGGAGGGTGGGGAGGGAGCTGGGGGGAGCTGGGAGGGAGAGGAATAGGTTTACCTATGGCTGATTCTTGTTGATGCTTGACAGAAAACAACAAAACACTGTAAAGCAATTATACTTCCATTAAAAAATAAATATTTTTTTAAAAAAGAAAAGAAACTCTATGCAAATAAATATGGGACTCTAAAGAACAACACTCCCAAACTAAGAATAAATTAGTAATGATCCCTAAACTCCACTGAGACTTGCAAAGAAAACTGCTTATCTCAGATTTATTTGTAAACACAGCTGGCCTTCATGTGGGTTTACAGCCTAAATTCATACTATCTGAATGGAGCAGAAAGCCTCATGCCTATATGCTTAAATTTTCAACAACTTTATGTACATATATGCACACTATACTTAGCAGCTGTGGGATTATGAGTAATAGGATACTTTAAGGACTTGGTTTATGAAAGTTCTGCAACTGAAGTTGACTTATCTTTTTATGGATATAAAATTACATTTTTTGGCATATCTTTTTGCTTGTTGATATCACTTTCCTAAACATAAGCACAGCCCTTTTTCCACCTATGGTCTTATTAAATCAAGTTTTCACTCATGGCAAATATCCACTATTGTCTAAGAACCATTATAGAGCCATCCACCTAGGAATCTGAATGAGATAAACATAGTTATAACTCCTCTTCTTTTTAAAATGTAAAGTATATTCCATTTCTGTTTCTCTTCCCCATATTTAGGAAAGTGTCAGAAACAATTTAAGTCACAAAATTGAGGCTACTGACACAGGCTACTTAAATTGAAAAAAGTAGGGAAAACCACTAGACCATTCACTTATGATGTAAATCAAATCCCTTATGATTATACAGTGGAAGTGAGAAATAGATTCAAGGCCTTAGATCTGATAGTCAGAGAACCTGAAGAACTATATACAAAGGTACATGACATTGCACAGGAGGCAGTGATCAAGACCATCCCCAAAAGAAAGAAATACGGAAAGGCAAAACAGTGGTCTGAGGAGGCCTTACAAATAGCTGAGAAAAGAAAAGAAGCTAAAGGCAAAGGAGAAAAGGAAAGATATACCCATTTGAATGCAGAGTTCCAAAGAATAGCAAGGAAAGATAAGAAAGCCTTCCTCAGTAATCAGTGCAAAGATACAGAGGAAAACAACAGAATGGGAAAGACTAGAGATCTCTTCCAGAAAATTAGAGATACTAAGGGAATATTTCATGCAAAGATGGGCACAATAAAGGACAGAAATGGTAGGGACCTAACAGAAGCAGAAGATATAAAGAAGAGGTGGCAAGAATACACAAAAGAACTATACAAAAAAGATCTTAATGACCCAGATAACCACAGTGGTGTGATCACTCACCTAGAATCAGACATCCTGGAATGTGAAGTCAAGTGGACCTTAGGAAGCATCACTGTGAACAAAGCTAGTGGAGGTGATGGAATTCCAGTTGAGATATTTCAAATCCTAAAAGATGATGCTGTGAAAATTCTGCACACAATATGCCAGCAAATTTGGAAAACTCAGCAGTGGCCACAGGACTGGAAAATCAGTCTTCATTCCAATCCCAAAGAAAGGCAATGCCAAAGAATGCTCAAACTACCACACAATTGCACTCATCTCACATGCTAGCAAAATAATACTCAAAATTCTCCAAGCCAGGCTTCAACAGTACATGAACCGTGAACTTCCAGATGTTCAAGCTGTGTTTAGAAAAGGCAGAAAAACCAGAGATCAACTGCCAACATCTGTTGCGTCATCAACAAAGCAAGAGAGTTCCAGAAAAACATCTACTTCTGCTTTGTTGACTGCACCAAAGCCTTTGACTGTATGGATCACAACAAACTGGAAAATTCTTCAAGAGATGGGAATAGCAAACCACCTTACCTGCCTCCTGAGAAATATGTATGCAAAGTAATGTCTTTGCAACAAGAGATTTGTTGGCAAAGTAATGTCTCTGCTTTTTAATATGCTGTCTAGGTTGGTCATAGCTTTTCTTCCATGGAGCAAGTATCTTTTAATTTCATGGCTGCAGTCACCATCTGCAGTGATTTTGGAGCCCCCCAAAATAAAATCTCTGTTTCCACTATTTCCCCATCTATTTGCCATGAAGTGATGGGACCGGATGCCATGATCTTAGTTTTTTGAATGTTGAGTTTTAAGCCAACTTTTTTCACTCTCCTCTTTCACTTTTTTTTTTTTTTTACATCGTGTGCAATGCTAGGCTGGATGAAGCACAAACTGGGGTCAAGATTGCTGGGAGAAATACCAATAACCTCTGATATGCAGATGACACCACCACCCTTATGGCAGAAAGTGAAGAAGAACTAAAGAGCCTCTTGATGAATGTGAAACTAAGATCATGGCGTCCAGTCCCATCACTTCATGGCAAATAGATGGAAAAACAATGGAAACAGTGAGAGACTTTATTTGGGGGGGCTCCAAAATCACTGCACATGTTGACTGCAACCATGAAATTAAAAGATGCTTGCTCCTTGACAGAAAATCTATGAACAACCTAGACAGCATATTAAAAAGCAGAGACATTACTTTGCCAACAAAGGTCCATCTAGTCAAGGCTATGGTTTTTCCAGTAGTCACATATGGATGTGAGACTATAAAGAAAACTGAGTGCCAAAGAAATGATGCTTTTGAACTGTGGTGTTGGAGGAGACTCTTGAGAGTCCCTTGGACAGCAAGGAGATCCAACCAGTCCATCCTAAAGGAAATTAGTCCTGAATATTCATTGGAAGGACTGATGCTGAGAAACTCCAATAGTTTTACCACCTGATGCAAAAAACTGACTCATTGGAAAAGACCCTGATGCTGAGCAAGATTGAAGGCAGAAGGAGAAGGGGATGACAGAGGATGAGATTGTTGGATGGCATCACTGACTTGATGGATATGATTTTGAACAAGCTCCAGGTGTTGGTGATGGACAGGGAAGCCTGATGTGCTGCAGTCCATGGGTTTGCAAATAATCAGACACAACTGAGCAACTCAACTGGACTGACATTGGTCTCAAGGATAAGACTTCCACACGAATGATTTATCTGAAAAATTCCTCATGAAAGATTCACCTGGTCAGCTCCAGAAGCTTGAGAATCAAGACCATGGAAGTTACATTCTGGGATAATGAGCATGAGGTTGGATGCCTCACCATGCAGAAAAGAGCCTAAATTGTTTAGCATGATTTGTTCCTGCTTGACTTATTTCTTTAAGATCTAAATCCCCACTGTCATCTGCAGCCTCTATAGAAAAATATGGAGAGTTCCTCCTACGCAGAAGGTAGATTAAACGCGACAGTTGCTTTGTGAGTGGAAGTTCCCATCCAGCACTCCCTGCACTGCCACCTTTCTGCTGACTCCAGTGTCTCTACAGGACCGCATGCTAGACTGAAAGGGAGCCACTCTGGTTGGTGTGACCCCTCCCAGGGCCAGGGGGCCATGAGCCAGCATGGTGTGGGGTAACATAGGGACTCTTCATCACCGGATACACCTACTTCTACCAGCAGGATTCTGCCATTTAGGAAAAATTGCATGCAGATATTAGAAGGAAAAGTAAGCAAGTTTCAGTTTGAAGAAGCAGCTAGTAAACACAATCTGTAAATTAGATCTATTGGTACACCTTTCCAAAGTATGGGAACACCTGCCTAGTGCCAAACCACCTCCCAAGATTCTGGCCACCTGTGACGGTTAATTTTATGTGTCACCTTGACTAGGCTATGGTGCCCAGTTGTTTGGTCAAAGGTGAAGGTTCTTTTTAGATGTCATTAACATTTAAATCAGTAGACTTTGAGTAAAATAGATGACTTTTCACAATAAGTGGACCTCATCCAATTAGTTGAAGGTCTTAAGAGCAAAGACTGAGATTTCTGTCTTTGATCTTTATCCTAAAAACCTTATTCTGGATAGATTTCCTTAACAAAGCATATGTGATTTTTTTTTCTTCTTTACATAAAGCTGTAAACAATCTATATATAGAAAACATTGTCATTTTTACAGTTTTAACATTTGGAGTGAATTTTTTAAATACATGTTTTGGTGAGATTTCAAAAATTAAGATGATTTTGTCAACATTATATACAGTATTAAAAGATATGTTTATCACAATTCTGTATAAAGAGGGAAACTACTACATAAAACTTAAATAACATTTTCACCACTTTTGCTAATCTGTAAGGGGAAAAAATTAAAGACAAAAGCTTAATTTAAATTAGTCTTGGACTGTTAATACACATAGATATGCAAGCCAAAGAATTCCTAATATTCCAAGAAAAATGAGTGACTTACATTTAAATATTAGTGAACACTAAAGAAAACCAGGCACCAAACCTGAGAATTAATAGACTTTCAATTATTTCAGATATTGGAACCAACAAACAGAATATAAAATCATAACTATTAATACATTAGATTTAAAGCAAGGAACAAAATACTATAAAGAATAAGCAAGGAACTAAATACTATAAAGAATAAGCAAGCGTCTTACAGAACCAAATAAAATGTCTAGATGTGAAAACAGTAATAACTGAGATTTTAAAACTCAGAAGATAGGTTCAACAATAGATTAGACACAAGATAAAAAGATAGCTTGTGAACTTTAAAATATACCTGGAAAAAGTTACTAGATGAGAAGGTTTAACAGAAATCTTTATAAATCTGAAAGAAGAGAGAGAGAAAAAGTCTATTTTGAAGAGATAATGGAAATGATAAAAAAAAAATACATGAATCCAGAAATTCAAAAAATCCAGAGAGTCCCAACAGAACAAATAAAAGGAGATCTACACTTAAATCCACTATGGTAAAACTCCAGAACACCAAAGCATTTCCATGAGGGCAGTCTACTTTGTGCACCATTGCATCCCCTAGAATTGGGCCCTCGGTATGTACTTGATGAATGAATAATAGAAGATTATAGTCAATGTGAAGGTCATGTGTTTGAAAACATGGTTGTGGCATATTTCTGAATAATGATTAAGTCTATATACTCACTGATGTCTGAAATGGGGTAGAATTTAACAGTAGAGTTGAGAAGGTAGAAACATTGTGATTATATTACTCTATATTGTTTAATACCTAGAATATTCAAACAAAACCAAAAAAATCAAATATGCTATAAAAATATTTATTCTTAAAACTAGTTATTGTACCAGGGCAGCCAAAACTATTTTGTTCTAGAATTCATTTCATGCTGGCCTGGAGAAAATATTGAGAACCTGTGGTAGTCATGGGAACTGCTCACAAATATTCTGACCTTCTCGCATTTCAGGAACGTGCCTTTTGATTGCACTTTTCTGCCTGTGGGAAGTTAGAGGTTGCCATACGACTTGCTTTGGCCAATAAAACATGAAAAGTGACAGTGTTACTTGTATTGGGGAGTTTTAAGAGCTAGTGAATGATTTGCCATTACCTTTCTTTACCCTCTGCCATGACACTGCTCCTGATAACAGCTGCTCAACCTGGGTCCCAGACAAAGCAGGCCAAAGCCCCTAGTGCTGCTCCATGTTGGACATATACTATGAGTGAGAAACAAACCTTTGTGGTTTGAGGTCACTGAAACTATGGGTTGCTTTTGCTGAATGAGCATGAACCAGCCTTTCTTAATTAATAAAAAGTCTCTACAGAGTTTCTACACTTCTGTAGAACATTTGGCCTAACCTGCAGGGCTTAACCTCTAGTGCTTAAGGGTTTCCCAGGTAACACTAGTGTTAAAGAACCTGCCTTCCAATACAGGAGACATAAGAGATGCAGGTTTGATCCCTGGGTTGGGAACAGCCCCTGGAGGAGGGTATGGCAACCCACTCCAGTATTCTTGCCTGGAGAATCCCACAGAGCATGGTGGGCTACAGTCCATAGGGTCACAAAGAGTCAGACACAACTGAAGCGACTTAGCACACATAGTGCTTAAATTCCAAATTAGAAGATCCAGATTCCGTATTCAGAAACGTTTTCTCAGTGACACAAAATCTCAGTATGTGGTGCCAAGTAAAGCTGTAGAACTGTCTTTTCAGGCAGTGTTTGAGAAGGGAATGATGTCTAATCTGGTTTAGGTTACAAGCTGCCTAATGATAAGGCATTATATTATATAACCACTCAGATTTCCTCCAGACTTCTGGTTTTACACTCTTTAGTACAATACCATGGCTAGAAAGAAATAGGTCATAGAGAAAAGCAGTATGGTTCATATTCTAGGCTAATCAGCAAATTCTATAGAATATGTTAGTTATTTTAATATTCACAGTGATTCTTCAAAACTATTAAAATAAAACTGGTGAAGTATAACAGCCCTTCTTATAAATTAAAAATTAAGGGCCAAGCAGTAATGTGTATAGTGCCTGTAATGTGTGTAGTGTAAAACAGTCACTTTTTCTTTCTTTGAAAAACAAGTTTATCACTAATGAAGTTCCAATCACTAGGCTAGACTCCACAGATACAAAGATAAATAGGAAATGGCTCCTATTCTCCAGGGCCTTATAGAGGCCCAATAATCACCTAAAAATCTGATTACAGGACAATGTGTTAAATGCTATATATATATAATATATATATAATATATTATATTATTATAATAATATATATTATTAAAATATAACATATTATATTAATATAATATATAATATATTCACTTATAAATATATAAATATATATTTAATATATGTAAATATATTTAATATATTTGATTATATTATTATTGTATATATTACATTATTGTTTTAATTATAAAATATTTTACTACTATTAAAAATATATACATATATTTAATATATAAATATATATATTCACTTATATAAATATATTCACTTAAATACAGCTTTAAGTGATCACAGAAGGATAAAAAAATAAGGAACAAGATATGTCAAAGAAGGCTTCCAAAGAGAAAAAAATCCACGTATTTAATTGGTGATGAAATGTTATGTATATATGTATACATATACAGAGTGAGAAAAAGAGATACATATATACATATTTAAATTCAGATTTTAACTAATGTAAATGCATGATGTATGCCTTTAAAATGGATATGTGAAAATGAGTTGAACATTTTGGAACAGAAACAGTAAGGCATAGCAAGTTTGGGTTTATCAATTTTCAAAAGACACCTTAAACATGATGACCTCTGTCTTTGACAATTCAAAAGAATTGCAGGATCCTAAAAGTTCTTGGGTTGTTACCTAAGGTAAGTAACCTTTAACCTCTGAACCTCAATTTCTGATCTATAAATTAGAAACAACACCTACACTGAAGGACTGTTCTGAGGATTAGGAATAACAAAGCATCTGGAATGTAGCTTGCAAATAATTTGCCTTCAGTAAATAGCAGTTACTGTTGGATGTGTTATTGTTAGAATTAGGAAGACAAACTGAAACTGCACTGACCTTGAAACATGCTGTGGAAGTCATGCTTTTGAACTAAGCCTTGTCAGGACTGTGTTACATATTATCTTTCTATTTTCATTTTTTTGTAAAAGTATGCTATAACTCACAAACACAAGTTTAGCATCTGGGCTCTTTGATTATTTGAATTTAGAATCAACAGGAGTTTATAGGTCTTAAGGAAATGAAAGGAGTAGAAGCAGAAACATGATAAAGTGGAAAATGGATGAGGAAATGAAGGATTCAAAGACATCTGGCAACTTCAGTCATCGAATCAAAATATTCATGGAGCAATGGTTACTGCTGGAGGCTTCTTCCAGGCATAAAATTTCACAAGCATCTTTAACATTCCTTCTCTGCTCTACAAGTAAGGCAAACTATTCCACAGTTAATAAGTGCCTGGGGTGGTTATTATTTTACCTCTTGGTTACATAAATTACTCAAAAATAGCACCGATGTTTTCTAAATATCTGTGCAATACTTTAAACAGTAGATACAAAATAAAATAATAAGAAATGAGAGCAGATATAATCTCATCTAACAAGCTTTTTATATGCACTCCATTTTTGTAAAATAAGATGAGAACACAGTCAAGAGATTAGAATAATTTCTCTTTATCACTGCAGCTGATTAGGAAGTGAAGATTTAGTAATTAGATGGGTAATGTTATACATAAAATAACATCTGTGCTTAGAAACTCAAATCTGTATTGTTAAGATATGTTGAGAGAAAATTCTCTGTGGGTCTCTCATGTTTCTTCAAGTCTTGCAAGCAGAAGCACTGACAGGTTTTGTTCCAGACTATCTCTTCAAGGAAGTTTGTATAGCAAACAACCTTGAAAAATGGATATAGTATCTTTCTGTGAAATAGGAGGGAAGAGGGCAGGGCACAACCTTTAAAAGACTGACAGAGCCAGAGGACACAGACCTAAACTGATTAGAACCAAATAGGTCCAAGATGGGGAACAAGTCGACTTTTACTAGAACTTGAGCCTCAATACATGCTCATTGTAACACATCAACAAGCTAAATGACACACCCACAGGCACCATGACAGTTCCAAGGCTGACCACAAATGTCAAAAAGTGGGCAGTGGCCCAATTCCTGGAAATCCTCACCTCTTCCTCAAAATAGCTGACATACTCCTCCTATTCATTAGTCTATGAAATTACCCACCCTTATAAAAAAAACTCTGTGGTGTTGAAGAAGACTCTTGAGAGTCCCTTGGATTGCAAGGAGATCCAACCAGTCCATCCTAAAGGAAATTAGTCCTGAATGTTCACTGGAAGGACTGATGTTGAAGCTGAAACTCCAATACTTTGACCACCTAATTCGAAGAGCTGACTCATTTGAAAAGACCCTGATGCTGGGCAAGATTGAAGGCAGGAGGAGAAGGGGATGACAGAGGATGAGATTGTTGGATGGCATCACCAACTCAATGGACATGAGTTTGAGTAAACTCCAGGAGTTGGTGATGGACAGGGAGGCCTGGCATGCTGCAGTCCATGGAGTCGCAAAGAGTCGGACATGACTGAGCAACTGAAGCTGAACTGAACTGGTAAAAACTGATATCTACATACCCTGCTGCCACTCTCAACTTCTGAGATGGCCTATACTCTGTCTGTGGAGTGTGCTTCTCTCTAAATAAAACCACTTCTTAACTATCACTTTATCTCTCACTGAATTCTTTCTGTGATAAGACATCAAGAATCTGAACTTCATCAAGTCCTGAGATCAGGTGTCTGATCTCAGTTAAAACACCATTGGTTCAAGTCCCATTCTGAGTTTTGGCTAGGTTTGAGTCTCCACACATGACGTCAAGTTCCAATCTGAGTTTGCATGTTTCACTTGGAAATAGAAGGCAGATTTATTTGCTGTACATGTAATAAAAAGAATGTCTCTCTACAAGGTAAAGACAAGGCAATTTGCTTCCCAGGTGCGTCAGTGTTAAAGAATCCACCTGCCAATGCAGAAGTGGATCAGGAAGATCTCCTGGAGGAGGAAATGGCAAGCCTTGAAGTGATGGGAGCGGATGCCATGATCTTGGTTTTCTGAATGTGGAGTTTTAAGCCAACTTTTTTACTCTCCTCTTTCACTTTCATCAAGAGGCTCCTTATTTAGTTCTTCTTCACTTTCTGCCATAAGAGTGGTATCATCTGCAAATCTAAGGTTATTGATAATTCTCCAAGCAATCTTGATTCCAGCTTGTGCTTCATCCAAACCGGCATTTTGCATGATGTACTCTGCATATAAATTAAATAAGCAGGGTAACAATATACATATTTTATGCATTCTTTTCCTGATTTGGAACCAGTCTGTTGTTCCACATACAGTTCTAACTGTTGCTTCTTGACCTACAAACAGATTTCTCAGGAGGCAGGTAAGGTAGTCTGGTATTCCTATCTCTTGAAGAATTTTCAACAGTTTGTTGTGATCCACACAGTCAAAGGCTTTGGAGTTGTCAATAAAGCAGAAGTAGATGTTTTTCTGGAATTCTCTTGCTTTTTTGATGATCCAACGGATGTTGGCAATTTGATCTCTGGTTCCTCTGCCTTTTCTAAATCCAGCTTGAACATCTGGAAGTTCATGGTTCATGTACTGTTGAAGCCTGCTTGGAGAATTTTGAGCATTACTTTGCTAGCATGTGAGATGAGTGCAATCGTTCAGTAGTTTGAGCATTCTTTGACATTGCTTTTCCTTGGGATTGGAATGAAAACTGACCTTTTCCCATCCTGTGGCCACTGCTGAGTTTTCCAAATTTGCTGGCATATTGTGTGCAGAATTTTCACAGCATCATCTTTTAGGATTTGAAATAGCTCAACTGGAATTCCATCACCTCCACTAGCTTTGTTCACAGTGATGCTTCCTTGGGCCCACTTGACTTCACATTCCAGGATGTCTGGCTCTAGGTGAGTGATCACACCATCGTGAGAATATCTGGGTCATGAAGATCTTTTTTATATAGTTCTTCTGTGTATTCTTGTCACCTCTTCTTAATATCTTCTGTTTCTGTTAGGTCCATACAATTTCTGTCCTTTATTGATCCCATCTTTGAGTGAAATATTCCCTTGATATCTAGAATTTTCTTGAAGAGATCTCTAGTCTTTCCCATTCTATTATTTTCCTCTGTGTTTGCATTGATCACTGATGAAGGCTTTCTTATCTCTCCTTGCTATTCTTTGGACCTCTGCATTCAAATGGGTATATCTTTCCTTTTCTCCTTTTCCTTTAGCTTCTCTTCCTTTCTCAACTATTTGTAAGCCCTCCTCAGACAACCATTTTGCCTTTTTGCATTTCTTTTTCTTGGGGATGGTCTTTATCTCTGCCTCCTATACAATGTCATGAACCTCCATCTATAGTTTTTCAGGCACTCTATCAGGTCTAATCCCTTGAATCTATTTCTCATTTCCACCGTATAATCATAAGGGATTTTATTTAGGTCATACCTGAATGGTCTGGTTGTTTTCTCTACTGTCTTCAATTTAAGTCTGAATTTGGCAATAAGGAGTTCATGACCTGAGCCACAGTCAGCTCCCGGGGTTGTTTCTGCTGACTTTATAGAGCTTCTCCATCTTTGGCTGAAAGAACATGATCAATCTGATTTTGGTATTGACCATCTGGTGATGTCCATGTATAGAGTGTTCTCTTCTGTTGTTGGAAGAGGGTGTCTGCTATGACCAGTGCATTGTCTAGGCAAAACTCTGTTAGCCTTTGCCCTGCTTTGTTTTGTACTCCAAGGCCAAATTTTCCTGTTACACCAGGTATCTCTTGACTTCCTACTTTGCATTCCAGTCCCCTACGATGAAAAGGACATCTTTTTTGGGTGTTAGTTCTCCACATTGTACACATGGTGTTAGGGAGCAAGAGAAAGTAACATGAAGATGAAAATTATACTACTTGTTGAATCATAAACATTAGTCCTTTTCTCTGATCCAGGAGTCTCAAGTCTTTGCTCAGTGTATGGTCAGGCCACTCAGGATGGCTGTTCTCTTGCTCTCCACACATTCTCTGCTCGACCAGTGCCTGCTTCATCTACAGCCTACTCACAAGACTGACCTTCCTACCTACTTCCCGCAGGCCCCAGCTAGTGATTGTTCTTATCAAAGGGGCAGTGAAGGGTGTGCCCTTCTGTTGGTTTCGCTGGCAACTAGTGAGCCAACTTGATGTTAATGCCCCCCCATAACTGTCAATCTCCGCTTCCTCTGGGGAGCAGACTGCCACCATATCTTGCCCACCATCTGCTGCACATGGTGGGGTGTTGCTCCAGGACCTTGCTTCAGACATATAAACTCTCTCTGTCCATTAAATCATTGATTTCTCTGTCACTGACTCCAGGCTCTTTCTTCAGTATTGAAGCTAGGCAAGCAGAGGCCTTGTAGGCCTGCAGAGTATGGCCCAATGGTCAGCACCCATTAAACCGTGGCAGGCTGACTTGTGCATTTGAAATTAACATTAAGTCTCAGACCCATTACAGGTCTTGAGAAAACATAAATTAAAAGTTAAATACTTTGTCAACCACAAGCACACTTCAGAAGAACGGTGCCTTTGAACTAAATAAATATTTAATGAGAATCTAGCATGTACAAAGCACAGTGACTCAATTCTCAAGTTCCAAACTCTATTCATATTAATATGAGAGTTGACTGAGAATGCAGACATTAGCTTCTTTCAGCAGAAATCTAAGTTTTGAAGACCTCAGGAGACTTAAGAAACAACAAAGTTCCACTGAAATGTGGATACAATGCAATGGATTCAAAGTGACACAATTCTAATGTCTCTTGACAAACTTATAAGTTCCAAAATGCATATATATTCAAATGTCAAGCCTATGAATGCTTAAGTCTAAATTGACAATGATAGACTTGAAGTCTGACTTTCAAGATTGGAGGAATAAAGTGGCATAAACTACAGCTCAAATTTCTTATACCTCATCAAATATTGAACCTATTCTTATTACATCCAGTCCTTACTTTTGTTGTTCGGTGGCCAAGTTGTGTCCAATTCTTTGCAACTCCATGGACTGCAGTACCCCAATTCCTACTATGCTCATATAAAAATATGTACTTTTTGAAAAGGAGAAATGTGTTTAACTTCAAATTCACTATAGAGGGACTATATTTTATTATAGAGGGACTATAGTTTATTATTCAACCAGGGACAGTTTGGGGCAGTGAAAGGGGGCACTATTAATTATACTGAGACAAGATATTTTGACCTATTTTACCAGCAAAATGGGTTTATTTGGGAAGAACAAAGAATCGTAATTCAGGACATGCAAGCTATGGTGAACCACAGGCAAGTCTGAAGAATGAAAGAGAGGATGGTTGTTTTACAGAGGAGAAAAGGGAGTTAGAGGGGCTATTATAAACAGAGTTCATTGGAGAAAAGTGGGAGCTTGAAGTGTAGTGGCTTTTCATTGGCTGCATTGTCGCAATGTCTCACTGGCTGAGATGCTGAGCAAGGAGAAATTCTTCCTCCTTCTGGAGGGTAAAGAACTGGCATTCCTCAGAGCTATTGTGGTTTCAGATTCAGACCACCACAAGAAAGTGAATATCACAAATAAAGCAAGTCACATGAAGTTTCTGGTATCCCAGTGTATACAAAAGTTATGTTGACACTATATTAAGTGTGCAATAGCACTATGTTTAAAAAACAGTGTAAAAAAAAATAAATAAATAAAAAAAAGAAAGAAAAAACAGTGTATACATCTCAATGTTAAAATAATGCTATTGAAAAATGGTTCCAATAGACTTGCTCAATGAAGGGTTTCCAGAAATCTTCAATCTTTTAAAAAAAGAAAGCAAACAAGCAATATCTGCAAAGTGCAACACAGCTAAGCACAATAAAATATCTGTAGTAACCTTCTTCCTGTTGGGTCTGCAATCGGTATGGAATGGTAAGGCAGGAGCACTCCCCCTTCTGACCTCCTGAGTGCTTTTTTAAATGAGGCTTCTATTTATTAATTTTCACAGACTTAAACCAAGACTGAGACAAATAACCAGGCTGAAGATTCCAACTTCTTCCCTGATAGCTCAGTTGGTAAAGAATCCGTCTGCAGTGCAGGAGACCTGGGTTTGATCCCTGGATTGGGAAGATCTCCTGGTGAAGGGAAAGGCTACCCACTCCAGACATGACTGAAGATACCAACTACATTTCAAGGAGTGCAAAGAAGCAATCCTTTAACAAAACCGTACAGAGTTGGAGGGGATGGGGGGGAATGTTTTTGTATTCAGCTCTAGTTGCTAACCTGTTCTCACTTTCAGGTTTGTTATAAACTTATAATTAGAGCAAAGCTAGCCAAAATCTAACATATTAAACAAGGGAGCTTTGCAAATAATATTTTCAAGTATTTTCTGGGACTAAGCTCAGCGTACATTTATTTCTCATAGTTATTTTATTTTGAAATGACTTGCAAGATCTCATTCAGTGTCATCCCTGCAGGGGACACAAACTGAAACTAGCATCAAGAGGAATTGTAATGTTAATTCCCTAAATACCACACTGTTAATTAATCTCAGTGAATAATAGGATTTCTGATGCAAATTGTTCTCATGTCATCCATTGCCTAAAGGTGTTTCTAATGATCTATGTGAAATGTCAGAAGCTATGCTTTAGTCACCATGTGGTACAGAATTTGGGCAAACAAGCAAGGAAATCTGGTTGATCTGACGTTGGGGGTAGCTAGATCAACAGAAACCTGTTAGACAACTTGAAAGAATTTTATTTTCCCAGGAGAGTTTTCTCTTCCTCAGGAGCAACTGCAATGAAATTGGGACAGACATGAAATTTCATTAGGAAGTAACTATAATGGACAATGAGTAATGTAAAACAACTCTGGTCATTTCTCTTCAAGGCATACTTCCAGGGAGGTTTGTTTTCCTGTTTTTTAAGCAGGTAGTTGCTGAAGAATTCATCTGGGCATTGATGTTGCCATTTGAACGTTCTGAAGAAAAGGATTTACATTAGGTAGAATCAAATTTAGCAATCCAAACATTGTTATTGTTGCTTCTCATTTTTTTCCACGTTGTACATCATTGAACTATGTATGAACAAGAGATTGAGATATGCTACAGTGGATAAAATGCTTATATCCTCCTCATCTGATTGATTGCTGCCAGCAGAGAATTTCAGGGTTTTTGGCATTCTTCTTTGACTTCTTCAATTCTAAACATTGATTTACCCTAAGAAAGTACAGACTAGGCATTTATTTATCTACAGAAAACCTTTCCCTCTTCGGGGTTGCACAACTGTGATAAAGACTGTTCATTGCCTTTCACTATCCATTATCCCTTTCTTTCTTTTAGTATTAGGTGGATATTTTGTGTCCAAGGTAGAGCCTATACTTCCTAGCTCCCTTGCAGTTAAATAAGGGTTCTAAATTCCTCAGCACCCCTTTGCAGCCAATAGGATGATCTAAAGTAATGTGAAAGCCACATAAGCCACTTCTTTCTCCCTTTCTGAGCATTGGAACTCAGATGTATTGGTAGTGAACTAACTTAAAACACGCAACCAAGAGAAATGGAGCACGACCCGGCAAGTGATGGACCTCTGTGTGTCTCCCACGACTTGTTTGTAGCAAAAAAAAAACACTTCGTTTCCTAGGCCTTCCCCAACTTTCCAAAAGCCAACTCAAATTGTTAATGATTAGAGATTTGAGAAGATGTAGAAACAAAGGAAGAGCAGTCAAGTAAGAAAAGTAATAGAAACTTGAATACTGGTTGAATGATAGATAAAACAGAGTCAGCACTCCTAATTCTTTCTCAATGGATATAGACAACAATTAGATGCACATCCTTGAGCTGTTTTACAGAAACCAGGACCCCACCAGATAGACACTGTTGATTACATGCATAGATCCCAGACTGATTGTGATCTCGGGTGGCCTTGGCTCGCAACAGCTTGGGGCAGGGCTTGGATTCCCAGACAGAGACTGGACTGAGTCAAAGAGATAAAAGCACTAGATCCTAGCCTAGACAGCGTAGTCAGTGACAAGGTCCCTGGCCCTTTGGTTTTGCAGCAAAGAATTTCCACAAAGTCAGAAAGTAGTGAAGCAAGTCAAGTATTATTAAGAGGGAAGAAAAGAGTGTGTGGCTAGACACACGGTCAGACTCAAGGAGAGAGAGAGTCACTGAGTGGCGCCCTTCTGACAGTCTGAACTACTTCTATGGGGCATTTCTTCTGAGTTTCCTTTGGCCAATCATTTTGATTTGCCTGATTCAGGGTCCATATTTGGTATACCTCAGGATCCTCTCAAGTGTGCACACACATCTCTCAGTCAAGATGGAGTTTCCTTAAAAGGCATCTGGGTAGAGCATCCCTTGACATTACTCACCTCTTTGGCCTGCAAGGAGCCTTTCTGTGCATGTGTGGTCAGGGAGGTCTCCTGACTTCAAGAATGAGAGATATGTGTTCTGGGCAGGGCCCAGCCTTCTCCCTTAATTGCTCTGCTACTCATCTTGGAGTTTCAGTCAACAGAGAATGAACCTCTGATAGCTTTACCCTGGTAGGGGTGTGGGGTGCATCTGCTTCCTGCCTCAGTTGGAGCCAGAAGATTGATGATTATGATTCCCAAAACATCACGCAGTTGTCTTATCACCAACCAATCAGAAGAATGTCCATGAGCTGATCACATACCCTAAAACCCTTATCCCTAACTTTGCTTTAAAAAAAAAAAGTTCCTATCTTGTTTAAGCCATTTTTATTTTGATCTCTCTTAAAGTAGTCAACTAGTATTCAAGCCAAAAATTATTACAAACTATTTTAGGATTGTCCTGCTTGTTATTTATCTGAGATAACTTTAAAAGTTGACATGTGACTGATGAATATAACTATTAAAGCACAAAATCTAGTCCAGGGATTGATTAGAAAAAAATTTTCTGGAAAAAAAAATTTTTTCTGAACTCATATGCTAACTACATTTCATTGTTCATCAGCAAACCTGCTTGTATTTTCATGCATTCTGAGAAATAGCTTAGTAAATTGAAATTTTAGAGTTGAAATGTAGTTACTTAAAAATAAGATGTGACTTTTTTTCAGGAAAAAACAAATTAAAATGGGGGGTCTCCCAATTTCACTTTTATCTCTTTATATTTAATATCCACATAAGAAAAAATGAAATTCTGTTATTAACACAGTAGTATAACAAACATACAAGATATTTGTCAACCATGAACACTGGTGAAACAACAGTCTGTCTATCTGCTGAGAATTTACTTTGATAACATCAAGAATTTATGGTGTATGCCATCATTTCTTTAATCTTCATCATCCAAAGTTGTAAGATTTACTTTGCAATTATTGGCTATTTCTGTTATTTTTTTTCTCTTGTAAATTAGCTACTTGGATGAGATAAGTGAAAATTTTACAAGAAGATCTACAAAACAATTAAAAAAAAAAAAACTAAATTTGTTAAGTTCATTCAGCAAACCTTTGTTGAGCAATATACTAGGTCCAGGAGATTTAGCAATGACTAAGATAAGCATTTCCCTCAATGATGATAACAGATTCTTGGAGATATAGATAAAGAAAATAATTACAAAAGAACAGGAAGAAAATTTCAATCACCAGAATTTATTAGTGGAAGGCATTGCGTTGTTGGAAGATTTGGCTATGCCACATTAAATGAGGGTATGACTCCCAAGTTTCATACTCCAATTTTTTTTTTAAATATTGATTATAAAGAATAATGTGGCCTACTAACTGATTAAATCAGTAATGCAAATATGTGTATAAAACTGAAGCAGATCTGATTTCTTATGCAAAACAGAAGTACCAGGAAGGAGGTTGCTTTTGACTTATCAGATCTCCTTTAAAGGATTTCTCAATATGGTAAGAGGTCAATAGACTGGAAGGTAGAATTAAAAGACAGTTAGGGGAAGGAGTGGAAGAGATTAAGAAGTTCTAGGTAGGACCCAAATTATAGAGTCCTATAAGCAATATGTCTATGGGGTTGCAAAGAGTCGGACACGACTGAAGCAACTTAGTAGCAGCAGCAGCAGCATAAGCAATATTCAACAGTTTGCACCTTATTCTACAATGAGAGAACTGAAAGATTTTAAGAAGAAAAGTGAGAATTAGATATGCATTTATAATGATCATTCTAGCAGCAATATAATGGAGACTGTTCCATGGCCAGGTAATAAATAATATGGCATACCCAAAGGCACTGCCTTCATGATGAGACGAAAGGATGGACTGAAAAGATATTTCTAGACCTGATCAGCTGGATGTGGGAGATAGTAAAGAATTTGGGATTTAGGATAACTCTCAGGATTCTTGCATGGAGAACTTGATGTTGAGTTGAAGTGTGTAGGATCAAAATATAGGTGTCCTGTTTACTTTTCCTTCTTTTCTAACAATTGCAGAGATCTGAACAGTATTACATAAGCTAAAAGGAAGGAGCTAGTGGAAGTAAATTATTTGAAAATAAGAAAGACAGAAGCAACGTTTGTGATGTTTAGCACCTGGAACATAGTAAGGATGCAGTAAGTACTTATTATGGTGGATTTCCATGGTGGTGCAGTGATTAAGAATCTGCCTTGCAATGTAGGGTATGTGCATTTGATATCTGATCAGGGAACTAAGATCCCACAAATCACAGAGCAGCTAAGCCCAAACCACAACCACTGTGTCCGGCACTCCAGAGCCCATGCACCACAACTAGAGAGCCTGCGTGCTTCAACAAAAGAACCCACACACCACAACTACTGAGCCTGCATGCAACTAGAGAGTCCACATGCTAAAACCAAAGATTCTGCATCCTGCAACTAAGACCCAGCATAGCCAAATAAGTACACATTTTAAAATATGTATTTGTTTGTTCTTGGAATCAAAATTACTTTCCTCTCAATGATTCACATTTCCAAATTAGTAAGGTTTTACTCTATTTTATTTTGAATATTACATTACTTTTAACAGGATAATTTTCAGTACTGTTTTGATGGCCTGATTTTGAGATGAATAGTAGTCATAATAAAAATAATAGCTACCATTTAACAAGTACTTGGTATGTGCTTTACAGAAAACCTCACCTCTTATAAAACTCCTTTAAGTCAATGTTATTTACAAATAAGAAGTCTGAGACTCATAAATATGAAAAAATTTATCTGTGTCACAGTTAGTAAGGTGTAGAGCCAGGTTTCAAGGCCAGGTCTGAGGTCTCTATAATCTAAGTTCTAAATCATTAGGGTCTATTGCCTCCTGGAAAATTTGTAAATACAGGCCTTTCCTGAAACTCTTCTATGAAAGTTTTAGAGTGAAATAATTTAAGTGTTGGTACAAAGAAAAAGATCATTCATAATTACAATTAAAATCAATTGATTTGTTTGTTCTTCAAAGTTAAGATGAGTTTCAATCTTGTCAGCCAAAGAGTATAGTTTACTTTCTCATCTAAGATAGCCATTCTCACTTGTCAGAAGTATAAAATGCAAAAAGTATTGAATATATAATTGGATGGTTTATTGCTACCAATATTAATAAATTTTGTTTAAAATGCCTTCTACAGAGTATTTTTATCATAAATACAACTTAATTTTTTGCTTAAAAATATAAAAAGAACATTTTATGAGCTTTGTAAATTTTGTGTGATGTTGGAAATTATTTATGTATTACATTTGATAGGTGGCACGGATTCTGTTCAGAAGTGAGAATGCAACTGCAACTATAAAATAAAATGGAAATTTTCAATTGATCAAAAAAAAGTTTTCAGATTAAATGTCGCTGAAATGCAAGTATGTATTTTTCTTAATTGCAGACTTTATGAATGATTTATGACAACCTTGTAAAACATAGGGGGAAATGATGGTTTTCCAAATCATCCCATTGTTATTAATAGATCCTCAATTATTATTGGGTGTCAAAATCCTGAAATTTCAACCCCAAGGAAAAAGATCATCCAGGTTGGAATTACCAGATTAGCTATATGCACATCCAACCCCTGTGAGAATAGGATACACCAGCAGCTTCCAAGGCAATTGCCCTTCATCAACAGGAGAGAAGACAAACAAAACAAAACAAACAAACAAACAAAAAACGAAAACACCCTATTCAAATCAATTAAGATCCCCTTTCCCTGGTAGCTCATCTGGTACAGAATCTGCCTGCAATGCAGGAGATCCCAGTTCAATTTCTGGGTTAGGAAGATCCCCTGGAGAAGGAATAGGCTATAAACTCCAGTATTCTTGGGCTTCCCTGGTGGCTCAGAAGGTAAAGAATCCACCTGCAATACAGCAGACATGGCTTTGATTATTGGGTTTGGAAGATTCCCTGGAGAAGGGAATGGTTACCCACTCCAGAATTCTTGCCTTGAGAATTCCATGGACAGAGGAACCTGGCAGGCTACAGTCCATGGGATTGCAAATAGTTGGACATGACTAAGCCACTTTCAGTTTCACAGAAAAAAAAAAAAGCTTCATTTTGGTTTGAGAGGCCCTTGCTCCAAACTGATAATTCAAAGTCCTCTGTTCTTATTGGTTTTATTCCCCTTAATTTCTTGTTTTTGCCTTTTCCCCTGGGAAATCCCATGGACAGAGGAGTTTGATGGACTACAGGCCATGGGGGTCGCAAGAGTCAGATATGACTTAGGAACTAAATCACCACCAGCTGACTGACTCCTCTCTCTGCAGGGGCAGAGGTAGCTGTAGAAGCGCTGTTCATGATGTCCACTAATAGCCTGACATTCCAGGTACACTATGCCCCTAACTGCAGAGACCCAGAGACCAGGTCAGTCCATTTCCCTGACACTCGCCTCGTTTACAGCTGATGCACAGTAGCTTCTAGCCTATCTCCTGACAGAGGTCAACTCTAGGGAAACAGGGCAACCAAAGAAAGAAAGAAATGAAGGAAAGAAAAGGCCTTCACAGTGAGTGAGGGCTTACATTTTACTGAGTCTCTTTTTGTTTGCTAATCAGGGTGTTTTTGCCTCAAGGTGGAACGCAGAAGCTGTTGAAGCTATCAATATTCCAACTTTCTTCTCCCATTCTCCACGTCCCTTCTGGCACATATTGTCTTTGATTCTCCAAGAGCTTTATTTTACAACTGGGGCAGAGAGATGCATTTGCTCTACCAGGAGTGTTAAGTCAGGGGGGAGGTGTGGAACAAAAGGGCAGTTGGGGAAGAGGAAAGAATAAAGACCAAGAACAGGGGAAGTTTCTGGAAACAGGGGCTCACATTGGGAACTGTTCAAGAGAGAACTGCAAGCCCTGATAACAAAGTGTGACACTCAGTAGAAAAGAAATAGACTTTCCACCTCAGCAGAGAATCCAGAGATTCTCTGGCTTGCCAAGGACAGGATGCCCTTAGAGATGTCATCTTGGACATAGATATTGGCATTCCAATAACAGGCATTGTCAACTGGGAGCCCTTCCCAAATGGCAAACTGAACTGTAGGCCTCTGAGGGTCTTATAATGGCTATTAGGAAGGCCTAATGTGGGTCAGCTCATTGGTAAGAGTTCTAACTACCATAATGTGGTATTTAAGAGTAAATATATAATCACATTTTGCGACCACAGCCTGGTAAAGTCTGAGACATCATGTTATACCTACATGTCCATTCATTTCTGATTAACCAACCAAAGCATCATTTGACATATTAATGTCATTGTGTAATATCAAAAACTATTTTTTTCTGACTTTATTCTGGGCTTCATCTTTTAAATCTTCACAATTTAATTAAAATTTCTGTTTTTGAAAATGGCTGAATTCCAGGATTTTTAAGGCAAGTGATGGTGAGGCCAAAATAAAAGGCATGGTAAGGTCATTTTGTTAGGGGAAGCACACTGATTGAAACTGCCCACCCTGGCCAGGCACCATAGTAACCATTTGCATGAGTTGTTTTAGGACAGGAGGTCCTGGTAAGGAACAGGGAACTAATAAGCCTCCACCAACCAGAAGAGTTCAGGAAAGGTCAAAAGGAGACACCACCTGTCCAACCACCTCCCAGAATACTTTACATCCATCTTGGCTGAACAAGGGTGCACCACCAGGAAGAACTCAGTCAGAATGATTGGCTAAGGACAACCCGGAAACTAATCCCATCACCATAAAACCCCGAGACTGCAAGCCATGTGACAGAGCTGGTCTCCTGGGTTCCCTGACCCTACTGCTCTCCACCCGGGTGCCCTTTCACAATAAAGTCTCTTGCTTTGTCAGCACATGTGTCTCCTCAGACAATTCATTTCCGAGTGTTAGATAAGAGCCCAGTTTCGGGCCCTGGAAGGGTCCCCCTTCCTGCAACAATTTCTGCAAAATTTTCAGCAAATATCAAACTTAATTTAGGATGCAAGGGTGGACGTGAGGAGGAAAGTCACAGTTATTGTCTGGGTATCAGACCAGAAACCTTCAGATGCCTGGTAAAGAGTAAAGAATATAATAGCCACAGGCAGTAACTGGCAGAGATGAAAGAGCAGAGGAAACAGGATTTGAGAAGACTCCGGCCAGTCCAATCTAACTCCAGTACCTTATAACCAAGATACTTGTTGAGAACACATTTGATCAAGCACCTCTTGAGGTGGCTTAAAGCCATGGCCCTTTACCTGAGACTTTGTGTCTCCTGACCCTTGTGACTGAGGGCTGTATATACCCCTGCCCCATTTAATGAGGATGTGATTTACTATAACAATATAATTTAATAAATAATTTAAATAATATAATTTAAAGGCTTGTTGAACCTGGCTCACTGACCCAAAATATCATCCTCACCAAAGAGATGTAACTAGTTAGTTATTATCAGTCAAGATGCTGGGTCCCCAAGATAAGCAGCCACTGCTACTCCCTGAGATAAAACTTAATGCTTACTGATTCTAGAGAAAAAGCCAAATCACTATCTTAGTTTTGTGGGCATTAAGCTGTGTTTCTGAAGAGCCAATAGCTTCTGATTCCACTTATTACTGGCAGATATTCTCTGGAAAAAGCACAACACTCTTTGGCTAAACCCAAATCAGTAATGAGACATACAACCAAATATCAGAAGTAAGAGGGTGGCATCAAACCAAACACAGAAAAACCAGCTGGAACAACTGGTCTTGTTGTTCTAGTTCTGAAAGGAGGACCTCCTCATCCCGACAGGAGTTTACTGTTTTTTGGTGACCAGAGAGAAACATGCTGGAAGAAGAGGAGTATGTTATACAATTATGCCTACAGTTGCCTTTGGCAGCAATTTCATATATATATATATTTGGCAGCAATTTATATATATATGTATGTATGTACATACATATGTGTGTATATGTATACATGTGTGTATATATGTATGTGTATATATATGCATGCATATATATATAGGTATATGTAGATAGATAGATAGATGGGCTTAACTCCTAAATGATATTTATTTATAGTTTTTTTTAAGTAATCTAATGACAGAGTCAAAACTGAATGCACAAACTTTTCATTCTTAAAATATATCAAAACAGATTTGTAGAGGTTGCAAATAAAGTCAAAAAAAATTATCTGGGGTCTATTGTAAAAGAAGAATTGCACCAGAGCAATTAAACAGTCCAGTGCATGCTAAGTCACTTCACTCATGTTCGACTCTGTGAGACCCGACGGACTGAGTATAGCCTACCAGGTTCCTCTGTCTGCAGGACTTTCTAGGCAAGGATACTGGAGTGGGTTGCCATGCCCTCCTCCAGGGGGTCTTCCTGACCCAGGGATTGAACCTGCATCTCTTGTCTCTTCTGCATTGGCAGGCAGGTTCCTTACCACTAGCAGCACCTGGGAAGGCCAAGCAGTCAAGGAAGATTTAATTCAAGACTGTTGCAATAGGGGAGAGAATGAACACAACTCACTGAGTAAAACGTGGGAAGATTTTTAAGTGTGGCAGTGAGCTAAAGGAAAAATCCTGGAGGACTTCAGGGTAGAGATTGGTCAATGTGATTAGGCATTTGTATTTGCTAATTGATGTTTACTGAAATTAGACTTCTACCCTCTCAAAAAGAATGGGACACAGGGACTCTATTTTTCTTGTGGGTCATATTTCAAATACTGGCTCCCAAGTTGTTGAGAAAAATATTCTAGAGTAGTAGAAGATTTACATCTCAAAGGGCAAAGAAAGAATTTACAATAGCAAGTTTTCTAAAGTAAATGCTCTAAGAAAAGGGAGGTCAGGGGTCTATTCTCAAGAAGAAACTTTCCAAAGTTTAGTCTAGCTGAGACGAATGTTACGGCCAACCTGGTCACTATTTTCAGCCTTGGAAAGAACATAATGAAAACTATCTGCATCTGGTTCAATAAAGATTCCCCTTTTCTCTGGTTTAGCCCCATAATTCTATTCTGCATGTTAATTGCTTCAGTGAATGATTATTCTTAAGGCAAACAGCAATCACACTAAAATCCTCTTTGCAAATGCTGTCTTCCATTTTCAACTTAAATCCTCCTTGGGGACTTGCTACAAACCAAAAGCACATTCCATTCGATATTTAAACTGAGAGTACTCTCCCACCTAGGTAAATCCTTCAGGAAGAGGAGATCCCAAGTTTAATTGTCCACAAAAGGCTTTGGGGAAATCTTTTCTGCAGAGTATTTATGCCGGGCCTGCCGGCTAGATGAACAGGTCAAGGACGCAATCACCAGTGCACCTGAGAAATAAAAGACTAAGAAAGATGGGGTTGAGAGGGACGGAGTCAGCTTGCGACTGATTCCGACGACTTTATTGAGGCGTAACATACATATATATACTAACAGGATTCACCAAATTTTAGATCAAAGACTTGTATACGTGCAGAACTGCAGATACTAGTTTTAGGAGTTTATCTTAACTCCAGCAGAGCATGGCACCAGCATCTTACAATCAGGTAAAGACTACCTAGACATAAGCCATTCACAGGAGCCCGATAATCTTATCAGAGTCAGGAAAATAGGCAAATGGTGGCTGCAGCGATTTCCTTGAGGGAGGTGAGAAAGGCCAATTTGCACTTTAACAAATCAGGGGTGGCGGGACAGAGAGGGACCTTTTGATCTCTCTCAGGGCCGAGAAGGGGCCTGAGCAGTCAGGCCGGCTCCCCGCATCTCCCCCTTTTCTTTTGACTAATGGCCATTATATCTCCCTCGAAGGAAATGGCCGCGTTTGCAAACGAGAAAACATCAGCAATCTTTTATTTATCATCTCAGATATGCATTGACAAATGCAAGGGCCAAAACACAGCAATAACAATATGCATATAATGATGAAAATTATAGATTTCCACCAACCACTATGAAACCAGGCAGATATCTGACTCCAAATGCTGGAGTCAGAAAAATCCATAGCGGCTACTTGTTGTTTCATATCTTCTAAAGCATCAGAAACATTTGAGGAATAATCAGGAATATATACACAACACTCCATTTTTATTAAGGCACATGTTCCCCCTTGAGAGGCTGTTAGAATATCCAGAGCCATACGATTTTGTAGAACGGCTTTTCTCATCTGTTTTTGTTCTTCATTAAGAGCCTCTAAAGCTCTTCTAGTATCTGTCAAAGCTTGTTTTGTAACATTGTTCAAAGCCTCTACCCTGAGCATATCAGTGGCTCCTAAAGAGGGCACAAAAATTGAGACTAAATAATCATACCAATGAAAAACAGAGCGTGACCACCGGGCTTTAACATAAGGTAAATTAACAGGTTGACTAATTTTTTGCTTATGAATTCTCCCAGGGGCAAACACAAACCCTAGGGTACATCTCCCCACCCATCCTACAGGGAGCCAGGGCCAAAGGTTGTATCCACAAATCCATCGAGTGTTATTTGGGGCTACCCATCTTATACCAGGGCTATTTTCCCAATCTGTCCCTGGCCAAATAACAGACTTGTTGACAATAAACGTTACATCCATTACAGTCTTACATTTGTGGGTAGGCAATAGTCCCATATGTTTCATGTGATATCCTGGAAATTCTCGGCCTCCAAATGTTGGTACATGAGTCTTTTGCTCCCAGCAAATGTCAGCAGCTGTCCTTTTTCAGGGGTCATCCAGAAATATTCGTCCCAAACTTGGTAGTAGTCACCCTCAAATCGATTAAAATCATTAGGAGAAGAAACAGATCTATTTTCGTAATATAAGTATGCATTAACACTCATGCATCTGCTGATTTGTCGGGAGAAGATTCCTCTGCTGTAAAGTCAGCCGACCTAATTGCTGATTCAGTAATCTCCTCCGTCTGGCGTACCAGCCTTTCCGGGAGCCAGCGCGGTGCTTCGGCATCCTGTGGAAAAACACATACATGACCCCTCCCCCAAATTAACACGGGATCTGGGCCATGCCAGTTATTATCCAGCGGGTCTTTCCACAAGACCATCGGCTTTTTGCTGGAAATCTGAGGGTCCCAAAATCTCTGCGCGGCTGAATATCCTTCTTTATCTAAAATTAAAAAATTTTAAATATATAAAGCGTGATTAAGGTAATTTCTGGGTAGAAGGGGGTAGAGCTCCCCCCTCTGTATTTTTTGAAGCTGTAGTTTCAAAGTTTGATTAGCACGTTCCACGATGCCTTGACCCTGTGGATTATAAGGAATGCCTGTTTTTAGGGTGATAGAAAAAGAGGAACAAAAATTTTTGAAGGCAGAGGAGACATAGCCGGGGCCATTATCAGTTTTTATAATCTTTGGCGTGCCTAAAATGGAAAAAGCATAAAGACAATGTGAGATAGAATGTTTTGCGGCTTCACCAGTCTGTAAGGATGCCACAATATATCCTGAAAAGGTGTCAATAGATACATGAACGTACTTTAAACGACCAAAGGAAGGGACATGAGTGACATCCATTTGCCAAAGATGATTCGGTAGAAGCCCGCGAGGATTAACGCCAAGATGTGGAACTGGGAGAAACTTAGGGCAAACAGAACAAGATTTAACAATTTGTCGTGCAGTCTCTCGAGGGATTTGAAACTGCAAACGAAGAGTATTACTATTCTGGTGATGTAGCGCATGTGATTGCTGTGCTGCTTTCACCTGTGAAAGAAAAACTCTAGTGTGAGAATCAGCCATCTGATTTCCCATAGATAGAGGTCCAGGAAGCCCAGTGTGGGCACGTAAATGTCCAAAGAAGCAGGGTAAGGTGCGCTGTTGCAGCAGAGACTGAATTGAACGTAACAAATGTTGAATGTTAGAATTCACAGTAGAAATAAAGGGAACAGTTTCTATATATTGCAAAGCATGAGCAATGTATTTGCTATCAGTAAACAAATTAAAAGACTGTGAGGAATATTGTGAGCATACTTTGTGGACGGCTGAAAGTTCTACTTCTTGAGCCGATGTATAGTTCGTCTGCCAGGAGAAAGGGGTATCATTAACCACAAAGGCAGCAGTTCCATTGGAGGATCCATCAGTAAAGATCGTAAGAGCATCTTGAATAGGAACATTAGAAACATTCTTTGGAAAAATAAATGAATGCTGGCTGGCAAAATGCAAAAGTTTATCAGAAGGTAAATGATTAATAATTTGACCTGTAAAGGAGGAAAAGGCCAAAGCCCACGAGTCATTAAACTGAAAAAGCTATTCCTGCTGTTCTTTGGTATAGGGCACATAAATGTAAGCAGGATCGGCTCCCAACATTTCTCTGGAAAGACGCCTTCCTTTGGCAACGAGGAGGCTAATGAAATCAAAAAAAAAGGAGTAAGAACTTTTGAAGGCGATACAGGTAAATGGATCCACTGTAAGGGAGCATTTTGATATAACACTGCCGTCGGGGTATGTTTAGAGGGAAACACATATAGTCCCCACGGTTGAGAAAAATCACAGTAGGTAGCAAAATGCTGAGAGAGGGCCTTTTCAACCAATGCCAGAGCAGCTCGCCCCTCATCGTTTAGTATTTTAGGGGAGGAAGGGTCAGTTGTTGATTAAGATCTCTAAATTGTCCTTCCTCCATTAGCATGTCAAAAGTAACCTGCAGCCCATTACGGCGGTTACGGTCTTCAATGATGTTACAGACCTCGCCGTATTTTGAGCACCACAAGAGATTAGGAGGCAAGTATTGAGATGAAAGACTTTCAATTATGGCTAGAGTAAACGGCGCAGTAGGCCCGTATTGAGCGCAAGCTTGTTTCAGTTGTTTAAAAGGCAGAGGCTCATGATACCTCCGATGATTAGCATCTTGAAAAACAGGGAAAATCATAGAATATCCCTCAAGATTTTCACCCTGTTCTCGGGCTGTTTTCACAGCCATTTGTAGTGGTGAAAGTACTGGCCTTTTAAGGCTAGATGGAACATATACTGGCGCTGTTGGAATCAAAGGCGCTTCTGCGAGAGGAGGGGGAGGGAGCGGGACGGGCGGCGGCAGCGGGTCAGGATCTAAACCGGCTATAACAGATGGCGTTTTAGAATGCAACGGCCTAGTTGTATTTATGGGCGATAAGTCTAGTTGTTCCATTCTCTGAGATATGGATGTTAGCATCTCTCTAAGTTCAGAAAAAGGGGAGCCTTGGTCTTTATTCTTTTGTTGAGTTACTATAAAGGCATCCCATCCTTCTTTGTCATGCTCAAAAGCCTGCTCTTTTAAATTGTCTTCCTCATCAGGAGAAAGTTCTGAATCTGAGTCTTGTTCGAGAGCAGTAGTCTCATTATCATTTTTTCTGGAACCTGAAACAATTGGGGAGTCATATATGTGCTCCGCTACCCGTTGGGGGGCACCTGAACACTTGGGTGTTATAAATTTCAAGGCTGTTTCAAATTTCCTACTCTCGTGTTCTGGGTTTAAACAATCTCTTATTAGAGTCCATAGAGAATAAGCATCAAGAGGAACTTTGTCTGGTCCACAGAGGGTATAAACTGTTTGAATTTGTTCTCCCACCTTTATCCAAGTTTCAAGGCTAATAGTTCCTTGCTCTGGGAACCAAGGACAAGTTTCCTCCACAAAGACAAGAAATCTTTCTAGTTTCTGTTTAGAGACAGAAATTCCTCTAGCTTTTAGCATAGTTTTTAACATAGAAACAAAGAACTGTCTACTATTACTTTTCCCCATAATTTTTACTCTCAACTATACCCTCTCCATCCACAGTTTTCCAACAATACCTGAATAGGTGAGGCTTTCTCCCGGGATCACTTTCAATATTTTTGGGTGGCTGTGCTCTGGGATCCGCCCACGTCCCTCGTTCTGGCGCCACTTGCCGGGCCTGCCGGCTAGATGAACAGGTCAAGGATGCAATCACCAGTGCACCTGAGAAATAAAAGACTAAGAAAGATGGGGTTGAGAGGGACGGAGTCAGCTTGTGACTGATTCCGACGACTTTATTGAGGGGAAACATACATATATATACTAACAGGATTCACCAAATTTTAGATCAAAGACTTGCATACGTGCAGAACTGCAGATACTAGTTTTAGGAGTTTTATCTTAACTCCAGCAGAGCATGGCACCAGCGTCTTACAATCAGGTAAAGACTACCTAGACATAAGCCATTCACAGGAGCCCGATAATCTTATCAGAGTCAGGAAAATGGGCAAATGGTGGCTGCAG